>NC_041391.1:122035060-122042331 GCF_002162155.2 Triticum dicoccoides
AGAGGGCTTCGGCGGCGGCGGCAAACGGGCCCGGTCGCGGCCCGGTTCGACCCGGGGCGGGCCGGATCCGGGCCCTGGGCGGCGGCGCGCGGGAGGAGAGAGGAGGGCGGCGGGGCGCCACGTGGCATGCTCGGATTGGCCGGGAGCGGCGGCGGGGTTTCGCCCGGCGGCGCGCGGACATGTCTGCCGGGCGAGAGGGAGGAGTAGACTAGGGTTTCACCCAAAAAATGGACGGGGAGGACGTTTTTATAGCTAGAGGGAGTTTGGAGAGTCCAAATGAGGAGCGGTTTTTGCCCACACGATCGTGATCGAACGACCGAGAGCATGGAGGAGAGTTAGATGGGTTTTGGGCCACTTTGGAGGGGTGTTGGGCTGCAAGACAAAAGAGGCCTTTTACGGTTACCTGGTTTACCGTTGGAGTATCAAACGACCTCCAAATGGCATGAAACTTGACAGCCGGTCTACCGGTGCTATACCCAGGCCTCTTGGCAAACCTCAGGCCATTCCGAGAAAGTTTAACACCCGCACACAACAGGAGACAAAAGGGGGACACCGGAGGGCATAGGAGTGCCGGATTGCAAAACGGACAACGGGGAAAAAGCTCGGATGCATGAGATGAACACGTATGCAAAATGAATGCACATGATGACATGATAAAATGCAACACGCAACAAAATGACATGGCAACGACGGCGAATAACTGGCGGACACCTAGCGCAACGAAACCGGGGCGTTACAACACTCCTCCACTAACAAGAGATCTCGTCCCGAGATCTTAGGACCGAGACGGAAGGGAAAAGGGATGAGGAAAACAAGAACTCAAAAGAAGAAGCAAAGGATCGAGAGCACTCGAGAAGAAGAGAGGAACGACGAGAATGACGAGAATCGAAAGCTCACAGAATCAGATAGACTATGAAACCACTCCGGTTAAAACGAGATAAGAAATGAATAAGACTGAAAGGATTTAGGCAGCACTCCGGCTGAAAATGGAAGGAAAAGAACATGAACTTGAGAGGATGGAATGATAGTTGATGAATACATGACACAAAACCTCCGCAAAGAATTAAAAGAGTTGAATGAAAAGAACTTAGAAGGAAGGATTGAACGAGATTGTTGAGAAAATCAACAACGAAAGAATAAGCTTGTTGTGGGCTTATGGATAACATCTCAGAAATTATGAGGTGATAACCGACCACAAGCGGAGAAGATTAAATATCTGAGAAGAACGTTGAAATGCCAAACTCCAATTCAAAAGAGTACGGAGAATTAATTGCACTTTGAGACGCGAGAATAAAAGATACTTGAACTCCACCGACAAGAATCTTGATGAACTCTTGAAAGAATGAATTAAATCATGAAGAACCACCATGAAGAACTCCGGTGACAAAAGGACAATGAGATAAAGTGAAGGATGAAAGAATAAGATTAAAGCTTGCGATGATTTAGATGGAGGATCCGACGAAATGACTGAGGAAATTGAACTCCGGAAAAGAGAAGATAAAAACACTTGGAACTAGAATTTATACAGCAAGAACAAACTCCGAAGGAAGGGATTACTCACTTGGATGAAATAACAATAAGATTTATTGTATGCTTATCCTTCATCAAATTAAATTGATGACAAGCGATGGATTCTACATACTACTTATTCTTCTTGAAAAGGATTGAGAAGTGACATATCACAACCTTGAGAAGGTCTTCATGAACCACCGGTAGAATTCGAAAGAATGAATGGATTAAAATGATAATCAAGGAAAAAGAATCTTGAACGAGCCACTGTAAGAATTCAGAAATGACTGATGAAAGAGAATGAATCACCGGGAAGAATTAGAAGAACAAACATGCTTGAGGGGATTTAGATACAAGATAACTGGAAGAACTCGAGCTGATTAACGAACACTTGAATGAAGCACCGGGATAATTGGATAATGGTAGCTGAAGTCTGAGGACGAAGAATTCTTCTGGAACGATGGCCTCCGGTGAAAAGAAATGGAAAAATAACTTCTGAAATACTCCGGATGGGTGAAAAGAATTATCTGACAAATGGAATAAATCGAGAGGATAACATGAAGCTAGAACCACGAATCTCCAGTAGAACGGGCAAAATTTAAAGGAAAACTCTTCTGCGATCTTCAAATGACGACGAGAAACACCACCAAAATTATTGAGGTACTCCGGGAGAATGAAAAGCAGAGAGGTTGAGCCAACAATGAAATGACTTGAAATCGATCTTGAAAGGCATGTGACTGATGAAATCCATTCTTACGTCACACTTTGAAAACAATTGAGAATCACTCCGGGGGAATTAGAAGAGTCAGGTAAGATCCTGGGAAAAGACCTGTGGGATAGGGCCCACTGAAGAGATAACACCGTTGGAAAGGGATGTTGAACAGATAGATGATGCACCGGAACAATTTAAATATTTAAATGAGGTGATAACCTCGAATTAATTCGAACACAGACGAATCTCCTGAGATGTCTTGAACACTCCGGAAGGATAAACTGGCGAGAGACGAACGAGCAAGGAAAACACTTGAGCTGAGGGAAAGAATATAATCACTACCAAAAATTAGAATTGAATCCACCAGAGAAGAAAAGAGATGAAGAATGTCAAACGAGACGAGAATTCACCGGCTGAAATAATTGATGGAAGATTGAAGGGACTCCGCATGAATGGAATTGATGGTCGAAAAGACTCAAACTCCGGGAGGAAGAGGGTGGGAGGGCGGGAAAACAAAGGCGACTTGGAAGGAATCAATGAATACTTGAAGAGAAAAAAACACCGGTTGAAATAATTGAGGAAAGAAAGCAAAGACTTCACATGAGTAGGATTGATACTCGATTACGGACTCCGGTTCTGAGAAGAAGAAGGGGTGGGCGGGCGGGAAAATAAAACAACTGAGGATTGAACTCAAAGATGAAGAGGCTCGAGTCGACTTGACGAGAACTGCACCGGATGAAAAGAGCTGAGAACCAACGATCGAAAAACCAACTGCGTGATCCTCAAGAAAGTTTGAAAGGGAAGAGAAGTAATTCAAAACACCTACATCAAGATTCCTTACTAGAGCGACGAAGGGACTGAGGAGTAAAAAGAATTCCTACTCTCCGATATAACTAGACTCTGAAAATAGTTTTCTTTCTGGACTCAACAATGGCCAAACTACACGATCAATCAAGGGGGCTCCTAGGGTTGGTAGAGCCTCTGATACCAACTTGTCACGCCCAATATGCGACCCTATCCACAAGGAACTCGAAGGTCCCACCAAGGATACACCCGCATAATGAAACGCTTTTGCAAGGTGGATACATTACATCAACATTACATAATAGATGGGGATACATACAAGAGGCATACAATGCCACACGAATACAACATCAAAATACATAAGAGCAACATCCGACTACGGATGGAACATAAACAGAAACTCAAACGACATCCACCCTGCTAGTCCAGGCTGCCGACCTGGAACATATCCCTTGATCGAAGAAGTAGAAGAAGAACTCAACGCAAGCAAGCATCACTCTCGCGTCATGATCATCGCATAACCTGTACCTGCAACTGTTGTTGTAGTAATCTGTGAGCCACGAGGACTCAACAATCCCATTACCATGGGTATCACGACTAGCAAAGCTTAAAGGGAAAGGAAGGGGTAAAGTGGTGAGGCTGCAGCAGCGACTAAGCATATATGGTGGCTAACATACGCAAATAAGAGCGAGAAGAGAGAAAATGGAACGGTAGTGAAACTAGCAATGATCAAGAAGTGATCCTGAACTCCTACTTACGTCAATCATAACCCAGAAACCGTGTTCACTTCCCGGACTCAGCCGAAAAGAGACCATCACGGCTACACACGCGGTTGATGCATTTTAATTCGGATCTGGTGTCAAGTTATCTACAACCGGACATTAACAAATTCCCATCTGCCTATAACCGCAGGCACGACTTTCGAAAGATTATACCCTGCAGGGGTGTATCAACTTAGCCCAAGATAAGCTCTCGTGATCAACGAAGGATATACCTTCTCCCAGGAAGACCCGATCAGACTCGGGATCCTAGTTTACAAGACATTTCGACAATGGTAAAACAAGACCAGCAAAGCTGCCTGATGCGCTGACAATCCCGATAGGAGCTGCACATATCTCGTTCTCAGGGCAACACCGGATAAGTCAAGCTACGAGTACAACCATCCCTCGAGTTGCCACGAGGTGGCCCCGCAGGCTGCTCGGTTCGGACCAACACTTAGACAAGCACTGGCCCGGGGGGGATAAAATAAAGATGAACCTCGAGAGAGTGACTCCCAAGGGAAAAGTAGGTGGTGGTGAGGCAAATGGTAAAACCAATGTTGGGCCTTGCTGGAGGAGTTTTATTCAAAGCGAACTGTCAAGGGGGTCCCATAAATCACCCGACCGCGTAAAGAACGCAAAATCCGGGAACATAACACCAGTATGACGGAAACTAGGGCGGCAAGAGTGGAACAAAACACCAGGAAAAAGGCCGAGTCTTCCACCCTTTACCAAGTATATAGATGCATTAATAATATAAGAGATATTGTGATATCCCAACCAAAATCTTGTCCACCATGGAGAAATCTTCAACTTCACCTGCAACTAGCAACGCTATAAGAGTGGCTGAGCAAAAGCGGTAACATAGCTAAGCAACGGTTTGCTAGGAATAGTGTCAAAGGTTAGAGGTTCATGGCAATTTGGGATGGCTTGATGAGCAAAAGATAGGTGATGCAACATAGCGATAGAACGAAGCAACTAGCATAGCAATGATAGTAGTGAGATCCAGGGTAGCGGTCATCTTGCCTGAAATCCCGCAAGGAAGAAGAACGAGTCCATGAAGAAGATGAAGCCACGAAGACGAACCAAGCGTAGATGAACGAATCCTCACGATCGCAACGAAAGAGGAACTATCGAAAAGAAGCACACAACATAGATAAACACACCACACATGAACAAGGCATGATGCACAAACAAGCATGATGTATGACAAAGCTACATGAGGCTACTCATGGCAAGAGATGATGCAAACAAGATCAACACATCAAGGCAAGTTTAAATGAGGCCGGGAACAACATATAACAATTCCGGTAAGTCCTCATATGCATATTTCGAAATTGGTCCAGATCTGAACAAACATTAAGTTGAAGTTGTTAAACATCAAGTTAAGATGCACCAAGATGATCTACACGAGATTCTAGTCAAGTTACATATAAAGTTCATTTAGTTTGGAGCTACGGCCTAGAAGATATGAGCAAAACAAGTTAAACATGGCATTGATGCAAAATGCACCCAAACATCAAGCAAACACCTCAAAACATGGATGTAACATGATAATATGAAACTACATGCAAAATCAAGCAAGTTTCATATAGAGCACACTCAAAACGGAGCAACGGTTCAACACACACATGAAACAAGTTTAATGGACAAGCTGTCCAAAACAGCAACTAGGCATATTGCAAGCATCAAAACAATATGCTACAACACCACAATATGAAAACAAAAGGCATGGGCATGATGTATAGGTAAAGCATGACAAAACATGAACACTAAGCTATCTCCATAAATCACTAGAACATGCTCAAACACACATGACAAGATTGCAAGTTATAACAGTTTCAGATTTTACAAAAAATAACATCAGGTTGCAATGTTCAGAGCTATCAAACAACATGTTATAGGAACTTATCATGGCAAACAAAAGCATGGCATGGTACTAATAAATGCATAGAACAAAAGTCCCTTACTGACCATGAGCCAAAAAGGATCAGAAGATATGATGGAACCCATGTAAACATAGCAAGTTATATTACAGATTCAAACATGGCAGGAACAACGATACGAAGGCATGTAGATGAGCTTGTGCAACTCACTACAGAGCCAAACATGGCATGACAAGGCAACCAACAGTAATAAGGCATGTTTATGAAGCTAAGCATGGCAAGATCAAGTTCATAGGGTGCATGGAACACTAGGAAAACACATGGCAACAACTGAACTTAATGTTAACAGGCTAATAGCAACATTATTTAGCAACTTTGGAGCAAGATATGAACAAGCTACAACAACCTATAATTGCAACCAGGGGCATGAATGGATAGAGCATAACATGTAGAACAAAACACCTTTAGTGAACATCTCCATATTATGCATAGAATGACTAGTAGCAGCAGGTTTACATAGCATCACGAAATAACAGATTCAGCCTAGCAAAACAGTAACAGCAAGTACCCTACTTAACAAGCTCGATTCACTCATCACAAAGCATTGCATGACAAGATAAGCATAGCATCAGCAAGAAGACATGTTTGTGAAACAAACCAAGGCAAGAACAAGTTCATAGCATGCAAGGATCAACTCCAACAACCTTGGCAAAACTGAATAACATGTAAACAATCTGCCAGGAAACATTTTGAAGCAAAAGTAGAGCACGAAAATGACATACTAGACTACTCCATAATTGCAACCAAGGGCATGGATGGATAGAGCATAACCATATGTTCAAAACACCCTTACTGAAGTATCTCAAAATATGCATGGATCTCTCTGTAGCATCGAGTTTACATGGCATCAAAATAACAGCAGAACAGGGACTAAAATCAGCAATATCACGAAGCCTAGTTTTCATGCTTGTGCTAGTCACCACATTGATCCCAAAAATACATGGTAAGCACCTCTGTAAAGAAGACATGGCATAGATGAAAACTCATGAAGACATCAACCTCATAGGATGCACACATCAATCATGGCAAAAATGACAAATGAGCTCGTTCTATTAACAGACAGCAGAAAACATCATGAAGCACTCTTGCAATGATGATTCAGGCATCAAGATGACCTCAAATGAACATGATGCAATGGAATGAAATGTTGTACTCTTTGAGACGTACAATTTGACATATTACACGCACGAAACGGAGCTACGGATGCAGAGATACAATATGATGAACATGGCATGATTATGCAAAATATTCGGGACAGGCGTTTTCGGGGAAGGGGAAAAGTCAACCTCGTCGGAATCTTCGCCGGAGAACGGCGGGAGAGGAGGGAGACGGCGGCCGGAGCTGCGGGAGAGGTCGGGGAGGACGGATCTGGTCGCTCCTGACTGGATCCGGCACCGGAGAGAGGCGGCGCGGGGCGGAGGACGCCGAGGCGACGGGGCACGAGGCGAGCGGCGGCGCGGCGCCGGAGCTCGCGGCCAGGCGGCGCGGCGGCAGCCCAGGCCGGCGCGGGTGGCAACAAGGAGGCGGCGGAGGACGGGGGCC
>NC_041391.1:122042843-122080104 GCF_002162155.2 Triticum dicoccoides
GGGCCCGGTCGCGGCCCGGTTCGACCCGGGGCGGGCCGGATCCGGGCCCTGGCCGGCGGCGCGCGGGAGGAGAGAGGAGGGCGGCGGGGCGCCACGTGGCGTGCCCGGATTGGCCTGGAGCGGCGGCGGGGTTTCGTCCGGCGGCGCGCGGACATGTCCGCCGGGCGAGAGGGAGGAGTAGACTAGGGTTTCGCCCGAAAAATGGACGCGGAGGACGTTTCTTTAGCTAGAGGGAGTTTGGAGAGTCCAAATGAGGAGCGGTTTTCACCCACACGATCGTGATTGAATGACCGAGAGCATGGAGGGGAGTTAGATGGGTTTTGGGCCACTTTGGAGGGGTGTTGGGCTGCAAGACAAAAGAGGCCTTTTACGGTTACCCGGTTAACCGTTGGAGTATCAAACGACCTCCAAATGGCATGAAACTTGACAGGCGGTCTACCGGTGCTATACCAAGGACACTTGGCAAACCTCGGGCCATTCCGAGAAAGTTTAACACCCGCACACAACAGGAGACAAAAGGGGGACGCCGGAGGGCATAGGAGTGCCGGATTGCAAAACGGAGAACGGGGAAAAAGCTCGGATGCATGAGACGAACACGTATGCAAAATGAAATGCACATGATGACATGATAAAATGCAACACGCAAGAAAATGACAAGGCAACGATAGCGAATAACTAGCGGACACCAGGCGCAACGAAACCGGGGCGTTACATCGGCGGTGGAGCCAAACACAGGTCTCACCTCTGTTGAGGCCTGTAACCTCGGACCCCCGGACTCGTATCCGGTTGTTGGTCCCGGTCCGCATACCCTCGAGCCAGTCGGGCCAGGTTGGGCTCCGGTAATGGAGTTTACCGTTGCGGACATCTTCCAGCACTCGCCCTTTGGTCACATGCTAAACTCATTAAAGTCTCTCTCTTTGTCAGTAGGCTTTGGGCCGAACTATGTCCGGCCCGACTGGGAAGCAAGCGATGAAGGAATTTGTTGCCCACCCACCACCCACTTCATTGCCACGATCGATGATTTGACCGACGTTCTTGACTTCGACTCCGAAGACATCGACGGTATGAACGACGATGTAGGAGAAGCTTTAGAATCTCTGTGGCGCGGGACTACTACCTTGTCAAACGATATATACATGGTGGATACGCCCAAGAAGGACGATGGCGATAATCTGGAAGATAAAACGCCCGGGAAAAAGCCAAAATGGCTGCGCAGACACCGCTCAAAGTCCAGCAATAGCAAAAATAGCGACAAGACCGCAAGAAGGGTCGACATACCAGTAAACCCCAAAGGCAGTAACGACCACATGGACCCGGCGATGGAGTAGGACGAGCCAGGTCACGCCAAACCGAGTTCGGAGAAAATACCCGATCACAATGATCCGGAGGGACGAGCTCATGAAACCTCCACAGAACAGTAACACAGTCCGGACAATGTGAAGGAAATATGCCCTAGAGGCAATAATAAAGTTATTATTTATTTCCTTATATCATGATAAATGTTTATTATTCATGCTACAATGGTATTAACCGGAAACATGATACATGTGTGAATACATAGACAAACATATAATCACTAGTATGCCTCTACTTGACTAGCTCATTAATCAAAGTTGGTTATGTTTCCTGACCATAGACATGTGTTATCATTTGATTAATGGGATCACATCATTAGGAGAATGATGTGATTGACTTGACCCATTCCGTTAGCTTAGCACTTGATTGTTTAGTATGTTGCTATTGCTTTCTTCATAACTTATACATGTTCCTGTAACTATGAGATTATGCAACTCCCGTTTACCGGAGGAACACTTTGGGTGCTACCAAACGTCACAACGTAACTGGGTGATTATAAAGGAGTACTACAGGTGTCTCCAAAGGTACATGTTGGGTTGGCGTATTTCGAGATTAGGTTTTGTCACTCCGATTGTCGGTGAGGTATCTCTGGGCCCTCTCGATAATGCACATCACTATAAGCCTTGCAAGCAATGTAGCTAATGAGTTAGTTACGGAATGATGCATTACGTAACGAGTAAAGAGACTTGCCGGTAACGAGATTGAACTAGGTATTGGATACCAACGATCGAATCTCGGGCAAGTAACATACCGATGACAAAGGGAACAACGTATGTTGTTATGCGGTTTGACCGATAAAGATCTTCGTAGAATATGTAGGAGCCAATATGGGCATCCAGGTTCCGCTATTGGTTATTGACCGAGAATAGTTCTAGGTCATGTCTACATAGTTCTCGAACCCGTAGGGTCCGCACACTTAAGGTTTCGATGATAGTTATATCACGAGTTTACATGCTTTGATGTACCAAAGGAGTTCGGAGTCCCGGATGAGATCGGGGACATGACGAGGAGTCTCGAAATGGTCGAGACGTAAAGATTCATATATTGGATGATATGGTTCGGCCAAGGGGTCAAGCCCATGAGGCTTTAGGTCGGTGCAAAAGGGGGGCCAAACGCCGGAGACCCTGGCGTCTGGCCCTGGGCCAGACGCCGAGGCCCATGGCGTCTGGGCCAGACGCCAAGGATTGTGGCATTTGGTCCTGGAGTCCGAGTGGGACTCTTGCCTTTCGGGCAAAACCGACTTTGAGGAGGCTTTTGCTCCAAGTTTCGACCCCGGGGCTCAACATATAAATAGAGGAGCAAGGTAGCACCAAAGACACAACAATTGATCCCTTGGATCTCTTAGCCGTGTGCGGTGCCCCCTCCACCATAGTGCACCTCGACAATATCGTAGCGGTGCTTTGGCGAAGCCCTGCGATGGTAGAACATCAAGATCGTCACCACGCCGTCGTGCTGACGGAACTCTCCCTAGACACTCGGCTGGATCGGAGTTCGAGGGACGTCATCGAGCTGAACGTGTGCTAGAACTCGGAGGTGCCGTAGTTTCGGTGCTTGATCGGTCGGCCCGTGAAGACATACGACTACATCAACCGCGTTGTGCTAACGCTTCCGCTTAGCGATCTTCAAGGGTATGAAGATACACTCCCCCTCTCGTTGCTATGCCATTACCATGATCTTGCGTGTACGTAGGAAATTTTTTGAAATTACTACGTTCCCCAACAGTGGCATCTGAGCCTAGGTTTTATGCGTTGATGTGATATGAACGAGTAGAACACAAGTGAGTTGTTGGCGATACAAGTAATACTGCTTACCAGCATGTCATACTTTGGTTCGGCGGTATTGTGAGATGAAGCAGCCCGGACCGACATTACGCGTACGCTTACGCGAGACTGGTTTCACCGTTACGAGCACTCGTGCTTAAAGGTGGCTGGCGGGTGTCTGTCTCTCTCACTTTAGCTAAATCGAGTGTGGCTACGCCTGGTCCTTGCAAAGGTTAAAACAACACTAACTTGACGAACTATCGTTGTGGTTTTTGATGCGTAGGTAAGAACGGTTCTTGCTAAGCCCGTAGCAGCCACGTAAAATTTGCAACAACAAAGTAGAGGACGTCTAACTTGTTTTTGCAGGGCATGTTGTGATGTGATATGGTCAAGACGTGATGCTATATTTTATTGTATGAGATGATCATGTTTTGTAACCGAAGTTATCGGCAACTAGCAGGAGCCATATGGTTGTCGCTTTATTGTATGAAATGCAAACGCCCTATAATTGCTTTACTTTATCACTAAGCAGTATCGATAGTCGTAGAAGCAATAGATGGCGTAACGACAACGATGCGACGATGGAGATCAAGGTGTCACGCCGGTGACGATGGTGATCATGACGGTGCTTCGAAGATGGAGATCACAAGCACAAGATGATGATGGCCATATCATATCACTTATATTGATTGCATGTGATGTTTATCCTTTATGCATCTTATCTTGCTTTGATTGACAGTAGCATTTTAAGATGATCTCTCACTAATTATCAAGAAGTGTTCTCCCCGAGTATGCACCGTTGCGAAAGTTCTTCGTGCTGAGACACCACGTGATGATCGGGTGTGATAGGCTCTACGTTCAAATACAATGGGTGCAAAACAGTTGCACACGCGGAATACTCAGGTTAAACTTGAAGAGCCTAGCATATACAGATATGGCCTCGGAACACGGAGACCGAAAGGTCGAGCGTGAATCATATAGTAGATATGATCAACATAGTGATGTTCACCATTGAAACTACTCCATCTCACGTGATGATCGGACATGGTTTAGTTGATATGGATCACGTAATCACTTAGAGGATTAGAGGGATGTCTATCTAAGTGGGAGTTCTTAAGTAATATGATTAATTGAACTTAAATTTATCATGAACTTAGTCCTGGTAGTTTTTTGCAAATTGTGTTGTAGATCAATAGCTTGCGTTGTTGCTTTCATATGTTTAGTTTGATATGTTCCTAGAGAAAATTGTGTTGAAAGATGTTAGTAGCAATGATGCGGATTGGATCCGTGATCTGAGGTTTATCCTCATTGCTGCACAGAAGAATTATGTCCTTAATGCACCGCTAGGTGACACACCTATTGCAGGAGCAAACGCAGACGTTATGAACGTTTGGCTAGCGGCTTAGAATCGGGACTTCAAAGATGTTTTGAACGTCATGGACCATATGAGATGTTCCAGGAATTGAAGTTAATATTTCAAGCAAATACCCGAGTTGAGAGATATGAAGTCTCCAACAAGTTCTATAGCTAAAAGATGGAGGAGAATCGCTAAACTAGTGAGCATGTGCTCAGATTATCTGGGTACTACAATCGCTTGAATCAAGTGGGAGTTAATCTTCCAGATAAGATAGTGATTGACAGAATTCTCTAGTCACCACCACCAAGTTAGTAGAACTTCGTGATGAACTATAATATGCAAGGTCTGATGAAAATGATTCCCAAGCTCTTCGCGATGCAAAAATCGGCGAAGGTAGAAATCAAAGAAAAACATCAAAGTGTTGATGGTGGACAAGATCACTAGTTTCAAGAAAAAGGGCAAAGGGAAGAAAGGGAACTTCAAGAAGAACAGCAAGCAAGTTGCTGCTCAAGTGAAGAAGCCCAAGGCTGAACCTAAGCCTAAGACTAAGTAATTCTACTGCAAAGGGACTGGTCACTGGAAGTGGAACTACCCCAAGTATTTGGCGGATAAGAAGGATGGGAAAAGTGAACAAAGGTATATTGGATATACATGTTATTGATGTGTACTTTACTAGTGTTTATAGCAACCCCTCGGCATTTTGATACTGGTTCAGTTGCTAAGAGTAGTAACTCAAAATGGGAGTTGCAGAATAAACAGAAAATAGTAAAAAGGCGAGGTGACGATGTGTGTTGGAAGTAGTTCCAAGATTGAAACTAAATAGGTGTTATTTGGTGTTTGCGTTGAGCATGAATATGATTTGATCATGTTTATTGCAATACGGTTATTCATTTAAGTAAGAGAATAAATTGTTGTTCTATTCACATGAATAAAACCTTATATGGTTACACACCCAATGAAAATGGTTCGTTGGATCTCGATCGTAGTGATACACATATTCATAATATTGAAAGAAAAAGATGCAAAGTTAATAATGATAGTGCAACTTATTTGTGGCACTGCAGTTTAGGTCATATTGGTGTAAAGCGCATGAAGAAACTCCATGCTGATGGGATTTTGGAATCACTTGATTATGAATCACTTGATGCTTGCGAACCGTGCCTTTTGGGCAAGATGACTAAAACTCCGTTCTCCAGAACAATGGAACGAGCTACTGACTTATTGGAAATAATATATACCGATGTATGCGATCCGATGAGTGTGAAGGCTCGTGGCAAGTATCGTTATTTTCTAACCTTCAGAAATGATTTGAGCAGATATGGGTATATCTACTTGATGAAACATAAGTCTGAAATAGTTGAAAAGTTCAAAGAATTTCAGAGTGAAGTGGAAAAATCATCGAACAAGAAAAATAAAATTTCTACGATCTGATCGTGGAGACGAATATTTGAGTTACAAGTTTGGTCTTCAATTAAAACAATGTGGAATAGTTTCACAAACTCATGCCACCTAGAACACCACAGCTTAATGGTGTGTCCGAACGTCGTAATCGTACTTTATTAGATGTGGTGCGATCTATGATGTCTCTTATCAGTTTTACCACTATCATTTTGGGGTTGTGCATTAGAGATAGCTGCATTCATGTTTAATAGGGCATCATCTAAATCTGTTGAGACGACACCGTATGAACTATGGTTTAGCAGTAAACCTAAACTGTCGTTTCTTAAAGTTTGGAGTTGCGATGCTTATATGAAAAAGCTTTTCAACCTGATAAGCTCGAACCCAAATAGGAGAAGTGCGTCTTCATAGAATACCCAAAGGAAACTTTTGGGTACTCCTTCTATCACAAATCCAAAGGCAAAACATTCGTTGCTAAGAATGGATCCTTTCTAGAGAAGGAGTTTCGCTCGAAAGAAGTGAGTGGGAGGAAAGTAGAACTTGATGAGATAATTGTACCTTCTCCCTTATTGGAAAGTAGTTCATCACAGAAATCAGTTCCAGTGATTCCTACACCAATTAGTGAGGAAGTTAATGATGATGATCATGAAACTTCAAATCAAGTTACTACCAAACCTCGTAGGTCTTCCAGAGTAAGATCCACACCAGAATGGTACGGTAATCATGTTCTGGAAGTCATGTTACTAGACCATGATGAACCTACGAACTATGAAGAAGCGATGGTGAGCCCAGATTCCGCAAAATGGCTTGAGGCCATGAGATCTGAGATAAGATCCATGTATGAAAACAAAGTATGGACTTTGATTGACTTGCCCAATGATCGGCGAGACATTGAGATTAAATGGATCTTCAAGAGGAAGACGGACGCTGATAGTGTTACTATCTACAAAGCTAGAATTGTCGCAAAAGGTTTTCGACAAGTTCAAGGTGTTGACTACGATGAGAGTCTTTCACTCGTATCTATGCTTAAGTCTGTCTGAATCATGTTAGCAATTGCCGCATTTTATGAAATCTGGCAAATGGATAAACAAAACTGCATTCCTTAATGGTTTTCTTAAAGAAGAGTTGTATATGATGCAACCATAAGGTTTTGTCAATCCTAAAGGTGCTAACAAATTGTGCAAGCTCCAGCGATCCATCTATGGACTGGTGCAAGCATCTCGGAGTTGGAATATATGCTTTGATGAGTTGATCAAAGCATATGGTTTTATATAGACTTTTGAAGAAGCCTGTATTTACAAGAAAGTGAGTGGGAGCTCTGTAGCATTTCTAATATTATATGTGCATGACATATTGTATATTGGAAATGATATCGAAATTCTGGATAGCATGAAAGGATACTTGAATAAGAGTTTTTCAAAGCAAGACCTCGGTGAAGCTGCTTACACATTGAGCATCGAGATCTATATAGATAGATCAAGACGCTTGATAAGATTTTTCAATAAGTACATACCTTGATAAATTTTTGAAATAGTTCAAAATGGAATAGTCAAAGAAGGAGTTCTTGCCTGTGTTACAAGGCGTGAAGTTGAGTAAGACTCAAGACCCGACCATTGCAGAAAATAGAAAGAGAATGAGAAGTCATTCCCTATGCCTCAGTCATAGGTTCTATAAAGTATGCTATGTTGTGAACCAGACCTATTATATACCTTGCTCTGTGTTTGGTAAAGGAATACAATTTTGTTCTAATAAGTAGATCACTGGACATGGGTCAAGAATATCCTTAGTGAGGACTAAGGAGATGTTTCTCGATTATGGAGGTGATAAAAGAGCCCGTCGTAAAAGTTACAACGATGCAAGCTTTTACACCAATCCAGATGACTCTAAGTCTCAATCTGGATACATATTGAAAGTTGGAGCAATTAGCTAGAGTAGCTCCGTGCAGAGCATTGTGGACATAGAATATTTGCGAAATACATATGGCTCTGAATATGACAGACCCGTTGACTAAGCTTCTCTCACGAGCAAAACATGATCATACCTTAGTACTCTTTTGGGTGTTAATCACATAGCGACGTGAACTAGGTTATTGACTCTAGTAAACCCTTTGGGTGTTGATCACATGATGATGTGAATTATGGGTATTAATCACATGTAGATGTGAATATTGGTGTTAAATCACATAGCGATGTGAACTAGATTATTGACTCTAGTGCAAGTGGGAGACTGAAGGAAATATGCCCTAGAGGCAATAAAAAAGTTATTATTTATTTCCTTATATCATGATAAATGTTTATTATTCATGCTATAATTGTATTAACTGGAAACATGGTACATGTGTGAATACATAGACAAACATATAGTCACTAGTATGCCTCTACTTGACTAGCTCATTAATCAAAGTTGGTTATGTTTCCTAACCATAGACATGTGTTATCATTTGATTAATGGGATCACATCATTAGGAGAATGATGTGGTTGACTTGACCCATTCCGTTAGCTTAGCACTTGATCGTTTAGTATGTTGCTATTGCTTTCTTCATAACTTATACATGTTCCTGTAACTATGAGATTACGCAACTCCCGTTTACCGGAGGAACACTTTGGGTGCTACCAAACGTCACAACGTAACTGGGTGATTAAAAGGAGTACTACAGGTGTCTCCAAAGGTACATGTTGGGTTGGCGTATTTGGAGATTAGGTTTTGTCACTCCGATTGTCGGAGAGGTATCTCTGGGCCCTCTCGGTAATGCACATCACTATAAGCCTTGCAAGCAATGTAGCTAATGAGTTAGTTACGGAATGATGCATTACGTAACGAGTAAAGAGACTTGCCGGTAACGAGATTGAACTAGGTATTGGATACCGACGATCAAATCTCGGGCAAGTAACATACCGATGACAAAGGAAACAACGTATGTTGTTATGCGGTTTGACCGATAAAGATCTTCGTAGAATATGTAGGAGCCAATATGGGCATCCAGGTTCCGCTATTGGTTATTGACCGAGAATAGTTCTAGGTCATGTCTACATAGTTCTCGAACCCGTAGGGTCCGCACGCTTAAGGTTTCGATGACAGTTATATTATGAGTTTACATGTTTTGATGTACCGAAGGAGTTCGGAGTCCCTGATGAGATCGGGGACATGACGAGGAGTCTCGAAATGGCCGAGACGTAAAGATTCATATATTTGGGTCAAGCCCATGAGGGGGGCCAAACGTCGGAGACCCTGGCGTCTGGCCCTGGGCCAGATGCCGAGGCCCATGGCGTCTAGGCCAGACGCCAAGGATTGTGGCGTTTGGTCCTGGAGTCCGAGTGCGACTCTTGCCTTTCGGGCAAAACCGACTTTGAGGAGGCTTTCGCTCCAAGTTTCGACCCCGGGGCTCAACATATAAATAGAGGGGCAGGGCTAGCACCAAAGACACAACAATTGATCCCTTGTATCTCTTAGCCATGTCCGGTGCCCCCTCCACCATAGTCCACCTCGACAATATCGTAGAGGTGCTTAGGCGAAGCCCTGCGACGATAGAACATCAAAATCGTCACCACGCCATCGTGCTGACGGAACTCTCCCTCGACACTCGGCTGGATCGGAGTTCGAGGGACGTCATCGAGCTAAACGTGTGCTAGAACTCGGAGGTGCGGTAGTTTCGGTGCTTGATCGGTCGGGCCGTGAAGACATACGACTACATCAACCGTGTTGTGCTAACGCTTCCGCTTAGCGATCTTCAAGGGTATGAAGATACACTCCCCCTCTCGTTGCTATGCCATCACCATGATCTTGCGTGTACGTAGGAATTTTTTTGAAATTACTACGTTCCCCAACACGATGATGCATTCATCATTCCGGACGAACGAGTGGAACGAGACAACCTCTACCGAAAGCTTATGGCCACAGCAAGAAGTCTAAAGAAGCAGAAGCAACAGCTCAAAGCCACACTGGAAACGCTTAGTCGTAGATGGAATAAAGTGCTAGACACTGAAAAAAGATATGGCGACGGTCGCCATACGAAAAGCTATCCGAAATGCAAACTACTGCCAGAATTCGATGACGAGGCCGTTCCACCAAAGAATAATACGACCCGGAGACCAGACGTACCGCTTCACAACCACAACAGAGCGGATACTGACACGCTGGATGATCTATGTGAGCATATGGATAAGAAAGCCGGTGCAGCCAGGTCCATCTATGGATCTAAAGGACACACCCCGGCGAGGGACTATGGTCACCCAAATGCTCATACAAGCCAAATACAAGTTCGGAATAAGCACCGGACACAACAACAGCCGACTGCATGCCACAACGTGCCCAGATATAGAGGGGATGCTCACCCCATGTGCTTCACCGAAGAAGTAATGGACCATGAATTCCCACAAGGCTTTAAACATGTGAACATAGAGGCATACAATGGAACGACAGACCCAGGGGTCTGGATCGAGGATTTTATCCTGCATATTCACATGGCTCGTGGGGATGACCTCCACGCCATCAAATACCTTCCCCTCAAGTTGAAGGGACCAGCTCGACACTGGTTGAAAAGCCTCCCCGAAAATTCAATCGGGAGTTGGGAGGAACTCGAGGACGCTTTCAGGGCCAACTTTCAAGGGACTTATGTCCGTCCTCCGGATGCAGACGATCCAAGTCACAAAATGCAACAACCCGGAGAGTCCGCCCGCAAGCTTTGGAACAGATTCCTCACTAAAAAGAATCAAATAGTCGATTGTCCGGACGCTAAAGCCTTAGCAGCATTCAAACACAGCGTCTGCGACGAGTGGCTCGCCCGGCACCTCGGCCAAGAAAAGTCAAGGACAATGGCAGCCTTAACAGGCCTTATGACCCGCCTTTGCGCGGGTGAAGATAGCTGGTTAGCCTGTAAAGGCACCAGCGACCCCACATCCGAAATAAGGGATGGCAACGGGAAGCCACGACGTAATAGACACAAACGCCAAAACAAGGAAGAGAGCCCGGATAACACAACAGTCAATGCCGGATTCAGGGGCTCTCGACCTGATTAGTAAAAGAAGCCATTTAAATGTAGTAAAGAGGGACCGTCCGATCTGAACAGAGTCCTGGACAGACTATGCCAAATTCATGGCAACCCGGAGAAACATGTGAACCACATGCATAGAGAATGTTGGGTCTTCAAGCAGGCCGACAAATTAAAAGCCGAACACAAGGGGTGGGAAACACCAAGTGAAGACGAGGACGAACCTCGCCAGCCGAACATTGGGGGACAGAAAAAATTCCCGCCAGAGGTTAAAACAGTAAACATGATCCATGTGACTCACACATTCACGAGAAGGCACGAACGCGCGCTCAGAGACGCGCATGATGTAGAACCCATCGTACCCACATAAAATTTCTGGATGTCTCGTCCGATCACTTTCGATCACATGGATGGCCGAACTAGTATTCCGCGCGGAGGATGAGAGGCCTTGGTGCTAGACCAAATAATCGACGGATACCATCTCACCCGTGTCCTCATGGACGGCAACAGTAGCCTCAATTTAATATACGAGGACACTGTCCACAGAATGGGGATAAACCCATCCAGGATTAGCCAAAGCAACACCACCTTTGAAGGGGTGATACTAGGCGTTGAAGCCCACGGCAGGGGCTCCGTCGTGCTGGAAGTAACATTCGGCTCCCCAGGTAACTCCAGAAGCAAAGAACTACTCTTCACCATCGCACCCTTTCAAAGCGGCTATCACACATTGCTTGGAAGAGCGGCTTCGCCCGCTTCAACGCATTGCCACACTATGGCTACCTTACACTCAAGATGCCCGGTCCACGTGGCGTCATCACCGTTAGCGGAATCACAGATCGCTCTTCACGCACAGAGGAACAAGCGAAAGCCCTTGCGGCCGGACTGGAAGCGACCTCCAATATCAAAAAATGACTGGTCATTACGACCACAGACACGGTTAGACGAGTCAGGTAGCCCGAATAAAACTGAACCAAGGCACCGTATATGTAATCCCATAATGGATAACAGGGGCTATAAATATTTAATGCAGCCCCACATATGGCTCAACTTTACTGGCAGGCCAATATCTAACACTTTTATTATCAATCGCATACTTACGTTGTACTCTCCTACGGGTTTTCTTTTTCCATAGACAACGTTCGCGCGATACCCTTCCAGGATACGGCACAACAGAGAAAAAGGCGCAGACGTGTAGCAGGGCCCCGTTGAACATGTTTCTTTTTAGATTAAGCCCCTATGTAAACCTTTTCTACTGCCTCTTGTTGTTTAACCATCCCATGGGTTCCATACCCACGGAGGATACTGCCATTATTGGCATTTTGCCACGACAGATTAAACGCACGTACCTGGAAATTTAGGGCTTATAATAGGCTCTCGTCAGCCTATTTTCTTTTAAAAGACCGAATACCCTCGGGATTGTTCGGTGTCATGAGTTTTGCCTTATATGCATCAGCTCCAAATCATGTCTTTGGTCAAATGTTGTGTTTGCCCGGCTCCTGGGTTTGCCGCCTTACGTTCCGTTATTATTGGCTAAGGCGTCCAAAGGAGAACTACTGCGATTGTGCCCTGGTTATTCCAGATGAGCACCTCAGTAGAGAAAGCCGAAAACTAACTTTCATCATACAACAAGACTGTTCAACCAGTCGAAGACTCACCGGAATCTCTAGGATTCCTCCGCATTAAAGAAGGGCCGTTTGCTGGCCATGTACATGCGCACCCATATTCGGATGCACGCGAATGTACCAGGGGCTACATAGTAGCCCCACCGTTAGACCCCCATGGCTAAGCGAAAGTGTTACAGCTATATAGTCCGGTTGCCTAGTTCGACGTGTGATCACCTCCTTAATGGACCAAGACGTTGGATCAAGTGTGATTAAGCATATTTTTTGCGAACAACCCTATATTGTATGCGTGGTGGCTGAAGCCAATGACTGCTAACTTTCGGATTCCTCATATTTATATAAAAAACGACCGCAAAGGGGACACAATCATACTTCGGGGCAAAAGTATAAATACAGCCTCATAATCAAAATAAACATTGTTTTTTACAAGGATTCGACTTATCCCTCGAACAAGACATTCTTCGAGCACTGTGCCTCTATTAGGTGGGCACCTTCTGTGACCTGCGCCAAGTAGTGCTCGGCCGGATATTGGCCTCCTGCCGGATCCTAGGTCGCTATAATGGTGGCCTCCAAATCCAATAGGCTTTAACGCGGGCAAGAGCCATCCGCGCACCCTCTATGCACGCCGACCTCTTCATGGCGTCAATCCGAGACACGGCACCAAGGGATTGCTGCACCAAACCAAAGTAGCTGTCCATCTTAGGCCCCTTTGGCCAAAGATGGTCTATTACAGACCGCATTGCTAGCCCGGACAGCCTGTGGAGCTCCGCCACAGCAGCCACCTTCTCATTTAGCGGCAGCAGGCGAGTGGGAGCATTGAACTGCGACCAGAAAAGCTTCTCCACTTCTTTATCACCTTGGCCCTCAAAAAACTTAGCAGCATCAGCTGTAGTATTCGCCAAGTCCGCATATGCGTCTGTAGAACTCCAGCGCCCAGCCAGGGGAGAATACTTCGGATCCAAAAACTTTGTCTGCCGTAACTAGGAGCCCCCAGCCACGATTTTGTCGGCCTATAGGAGCTCCTCCAGCATACCCCGGATCTCGGTCCGCATCTCCTTGGCGGCATTAAGTGCCTTGTCCAGCTCGGCCAAACTAGCCTTATTCTCCTTTTCAAGGAGTACATACCGGTCGGCGGCATTTTTCAACTCCCCAGCCATTTTGGCTATCTTTTCCTCGCTTCGGCGATGAGCAACCTATTCGGCTCTCAATTCTCCGGCCGCCTTTAGGGCAGCCGCATTGCTAGCCCGAGCTTGTTCCTTGGCCTGAGCAAGTTCCGCTCTCAGGGCCTCCATGACAGCAGCACCATCTACAGTACAAACACATTGCATAAATATTATGCCCCTCTCGCATTTTCCTATACAACATAATAAGGGAAGCATAGCACATACCCTGGGATTCTTCCAGTCGTTTGTTCACCAGCATGATATCGGCATCAATAGATCCGATCTGCCTCCTTAGTTCGACAACTTCAACAGACTAGTCGGCTGCCGGATCCTTAGATACCTGTGCACATGTACGGCGCAGCCATTACTATGTGATCCCCTGTTTGCCACCTATGGCGGGCAACCAGAGTCTCAGGGGCTACTATCCATAGGGAGCACACCTAGCGCGTGCTTCACAACCAAAAAATAGTGCATTTTTCACTACATACCTCAAAGCCTTTGAGCAGGCTTATAAAAGCCTCATTCTAACCGCTTGTAGCGGATGAAATCCTCGTGAGCACCGTGCTCATTAAAGAGCGTTGCTCCTCCGAGAGCGCGGGTCGCTCCAGAAGGCCTGTCAGTACATCTGGCCGGACGTCGAACTGTGCCGGACCCTTCTCATCGCCCCCCGTGGGAGCCAAATGCTCCGGGCTCAGGGCGACTGACGTGTTAGCTTCCGGCTTCGGCAGATCCGGACTCCTCCGTGACGACACCTCAGTGTCGCCCGGTTCATGAGGCGGAGAGGTGGGCGGGATCTCACTGTCCATCATCTCCGGAGGAAGATCCCCCGAAGACGAACTCTGTTGAGAAGAGCTGCTCGCCGGACTACAAAAGACAAAGTCCCGGTTATGAATCTCGGAGAAACACCCTACTTTCGAATTAACGATCAACTTACAGCTCGGTGGAGGGCTGGCCCGTTGGTGGGCACGACGCAGTAAGGGTGCCCGTTGCAGAAGAGCCCCCTGGTGATACCATCTTCCCTTGTTTGGGCATCTCCGCCTCCAAGTCTTCGGAGGCGGCCCTTTTCCTCCCGCACGTGGAGGAGGCATTAACCTCCCCTTCCCGACTATCCTCCGTAGGAGAGGTAGCGATTCCCCCGGTCTGGATGTGTAGTGTGTGAAGTTAGGCTTCACTGCCCTTTCCTTCGCCTTCCGCTGAGGGGATTTTGCGGAGCACCCGGCCAAGCATCTTGGGAATGGTTGGACCAGGCGAACCTTCAGGAAGTGGCACCGGACACCTGATTCTCTCTGCCTTGTTGAGCCATTCCTGGCCACGTGGGATTTTCAGAATAATAGTTATGATAAATATAAAGGAATTGTCTGGCTTTAAGGTTACTTACTTGGGCATCTAGGCGATAGCAGCTTAGGCCCGCATCCTCGGTGGCGTCCGGACACTTTACTTGTGGTCCGAAGAATAATTTACACACTCCTTTGAGCTTCAGGCGGAAGAAGTTCTTAATAGTCCGCGGACCCTCCGGATTAAATTCCCACATCCGGAGTGGCTGACGTTTGCATGGCAACATCCGTCGGATTAGCATCACTTGCATTATGCTGACAAGATTTATGTCCCTCTCAATAAGCTCCCGGATGCGATTCTGCAGTTCTGGTACATCACCAGCAGGCCCATAATTCCGTCCTGCATCGGTCCAAGACGCTAACTGGGACGGAGGACCGGAGCGGAACTCGGGGGCGGCTTTCCACTTTGTGCCTCTGGGAGCTGTAACGTAAAACCACCTCCTTTTCCATACATCAGATACTTCCAGAAAAAAGCCCTCTGGCCATGGGGCATCGGCGTTCTTGCTTATTATGGCACCTCTGCACTCTGCATGTCGCCCCTCAATCATATTCGGCTTCACATTGAAGGTCTTGAGCCATAAGCCGAAGTTCAGGTTGATATGGAGAAAAGCCTCGCACACAATAATGAACGACGAGATATGGAGGACGGCGTCTGGAGCCAGATCATGGAAATGCAATCCATAGTAGAACATGAGCCCCCTCACAAAGGGTTGGAGGGTGAGGCCCAGGCCTCGGAGGAAGTGAGGGACAAACACGACGCTCTCATTAGGCTCCGGCGTGGGGATAACCTGCCCTAGAGCAGGAAGCCTATGATGAATATCGGTGGTCAGGTATCCAACCTCCCTAAGCTTAGCGATATCCTCCTCTTGGATCGAGGAGGCCACCCACCGGCCTTCTGCGTCAGATCCGGACATACTGGAGGATCTGGGGTGTTGGAGCTTAGGTTTTGAGTGCTGGAGCTCGAGGAGCGAAAAGGAGCAGGAGAGGTGGAAAAGAGGCATAGGCCTTAACCCCTTTATAAAGAGGATGAATATCAAGAGTCCTCAGCATGACCGCTTGGGACTTATCTAAGATACGCAGAGTCATAGCAACGGTCACCGTGGGGTCACGCATGCCCATATTGATGAAAGATCCCGTAATAGGAGGAACACGATCTCTACTTTGGCAGGACATGCTAAATAAAACTGCCTCGCAACGCGAGTCGTGGTGGGGCAGGAAGCGCCAGTTCGTGCTGGACCAGGCCACGATGCAAGAGCATGAAATATGAAGATTGCCAGCAGAACAGATTCATGCTATGTTTCCTACAATGGTGTGTGAAGATCATTTTGCAGATTCGGACACGGTCTATGTGTTCGACAATAAACTTGGAGTATTCGGAGAAGGAACCCGCCTTGCAATGCCAAAGACAAGACTGCGTGCCGGACTCATCGTCATTGAAGCCTGGTTCAGGGGCTACTCAGGGAGTCCTAGATTAGGGGGTATACAGACAGCCGGACTAGATACATCGTCCGGACTATTGAAGCGTGAAGATACAAGACTCAAGACTTCGGCCCGTGTCCGGATGGGACTCTCCTTTGCGTGGAAGAAAAACTTGGCGATCCTAATATTGTATTTCCTTCCTTGTAACTGACTCCATGTAAACCCTAGCCCTCTCCGGTGTCTATATAAACCGGAGAGGATGGTCCTGAGAAGGCCAATCACAATTACAATCATACCATCATAGGCTAGCTCTTAAGGTTTGGCCTCTACGATCTCGTGGTAGATCTACTCTTGTACTACTCATATCTTCAATATTAATCAAGCTGGAAGTAGGGTTTTACCTCCATCGAGAGGGCCCGGACCTGGGTAAACATTGTGTCCCTTACTTCCTGTTACCATCAGCCTAAGACGCACAGATAGGGACCCCCTACCCGAGATCCGCCGGTTTTGACACCCATAGTAGAACATGATCCCCCTCACAAAGGGGTCGAGGGTGAGGCCCAGGCCTTGGAGGAAGTGTGGGACAAACACAACGCTCTCGTTGGGCTCCGGCGTAGGGATAACTTGCCCTAGAGCAGGAAGCCTATGCTGGATGTCGGCGGTCCGGTATCCAACCTCCCTAAGCTTCATAATGTCCTCCTCTTGGATCGAGGAGGCCACCCACTTGCATTTTGCATCGGATTCGGACATGTTGGAGGATCTGGGGTGTTGGAGCTTGGGTCTTCGGTGTTAGAACTCGAGGTGCGAGAAGGAGCGAGGGAGGTGGAAAAGAGGCGTAGGCCTTGACCCCTTTATAAAAGGGATGAATATCAAGAGTCCTCAGCGTGACCACTTGAGACTTATCTAAAATACACGGAGTCATACCAACGGTCGCCGTGGGGTCACACACGCCCATATTGATGAAAGATCCCGTAATAAGAGGAAAACGATCTCTGCTTTGGCAGGACGTGCCAATAAAGCCGCCTCACAACGTGAGTCGAGGTGGGGCAGGAAACGGCGGTTCGTGTTGGACCAGGCCACGATGCAAGGCCACGATGTACAAAGATTCTAGTAGGATGGATTTATGCTATGTTCCCTATAATGGCATGTGAAGATCATCTTGCAGAGCCAGACACTATTCATCGTAGCAGATCCGGACACGGTCTACGTGTTCGATAATAACCTTGGAGTATTCGGGAAGAGGAACCCACCTTGCAATACCGAAGACAAGACTGCGCACCGGACTCACCTTCATGGAAGCCTGGTTCAGGGGCTACTTAGGGAGTCCTAGATTAGGGGGTATCCGGACAGCCGGACAACATACATCGTCCGGACTATTGAAGAGTTAAGATACAAGACTCAAGACTCTGGCCCATGTCCGGATGGGACTCGCCTTTGTGTGGAAGACAAGCTTGGTGATCCATATATTATATTTCCTTCCTTGTAACCGACTCCATGTAAACCCTAGCTCTCTCCGGTGTCTATATAAACCGGAGATGATGGTCCTTAGAAGTCCGATCACAATTACAATCATACCATCATAGGCTAGCTCTTAGGGTTTAGCCTCTACGATCTCGTGGTAGATCTACTCTTGTACTACTCATATCTTCAATATTAATCAAGGAGGAAGTAGGGTTTTACCTCCATCGAGAGGGCCCGAACTTGGATAAACATCGTGTCCCTTGCTTCCTGTTACCATCGGCCTAAGACGTACAGATCGGGACCCCCTACCCGAGATCCGCCTATTTTGACATTGACACCCGTACACTCTGGTACGGCTTAATTCGCCAGGGGCTTCATTATGCCCCATAATACGGCAAGAAAGTCCAAACACTTTTACGGTAGTTCAGCACCCCGAATTGTAGCATTATATGCATCGGCTCCGAATCATGTCTTTGGTCAATAGTTGGGTTGCCCGACTCCTGTGCTTGCTACCCTACGTTCTTCTATATCGGCTAGGGTAGTAAAGGGAGAACTACTGTGATCGTTGTCCTAGTTATTCCAAATGAGCACCTCAGTAGACAAAGCAGAAAACTGACTGTCATGATGCGGCGAGAGATGGTCAGCTGTTCGAGAGGTTCCAAATCTTTAGCGATTTTTTCCGCATTATACAATGAATCGGTTTTTATCCGATTATATATAGTGCCCCAAGTTTGGTCTTTCGAACACCAGGGGCTACGCCCAAGTTTGTCTCGTCAAACTCCTATGGCTAAGTGAGAATGATAAAGCTGAATAGTCCGATTGCCTAGTTCGTTGCGCTGAACACCTCCTTAGACCCAAACCTTGGATAATGATTGTTTAGATTCATCCCGAACACACCCGTACTACGTACGAGGGGGCAGAAGCCGACTACTGGTGTCGGTGTCAAAACCGGCAGATCTCGGGTAGGTGGTCCCGAACTATGCGTCTAGGCGGATGGTAACAGGAGAGAACGCACACGATGTTTTAACCCAGGTTCGGGCCCTCTCGATGGAGGTAAAACCCTACTCCTGCTTGATTAATATTGATGATATCGGTAGTACAAGAGTAGATCTACCACTAGATCAGAGAGGCTAAACCCTAGAAGCTAGCCTATGGTATGATTGTTGTTCATCCTACGGACTAAAACCCTTCGGTTTATATAGACACGGAGAGGGCCAGGGTTACACAGAGTCGGTTACAATGGGAGGAGATCTACATATCCGTATCACCAAGCTTGCCTTCCACGCCAAGGAAAGTCCCATCCGGACACGGGACGAAGTCTTCAATCTTGTATCTTCCTAGTCCAGGAGTCCGGCCAAAGGTCGTAGTCCGGCCATCCAGACACCCCCTAATCCAGGACTCCCTCAGTAGCCCCTGAACCAGGCTTCAATGACGACGAGTCCGGCGAGCAGATTGTCTTCGGCATTGCAAGGCAGGTTCCTCCTCCGAATACTTCATAGAAGATTTTGAACACAAGGATAGTGTTCGGCTCTGCAAACTAAGTTCCACATACCACCGTAGAGAGAATAATATATGTACAAATCTAATCCGCTAACGTATTCCGTAGCGTGACATCATGCTACGACCAAGCCTTTATTCGAATCGTTTTACTGTCCCACCTCAGCGCGTTTAGCGAGGTGGTTTCCTTGGCACGTCTTGTTGAGGCAGAGATCGTGTCCCCTTATTCCGGGATTCTCATCAATACGGGCGTGGGTAACCCAACCGTGCCATTAATCACGGCGCTTGGGAGATAAGCGAGTTTTACCAGGCTGGCGGGGGCACATAGTTTCGGCCGCCCATATAAGGGGATAAGGATCCACCCTTTCCATCTACGCCTTCATCCTCCTTCGCTTATCCATTCCCGCGCACTCGAGCTCCAGCGCCCAAGTCCGCACTTCCCACCTCAACCTTCTCCAGCCATGTCCGGAGCGGGAGGCAAGTGGATGGCCTCCACCGTCATGGAGGGCACATCAAAAAGTTGGGGAAAGCCGGATACTTGTCCAACGACATCACGCACCAGCTTCCAGACGAGGGGCAGCTCATCCCCACCCCCAGGCCCCATGAGAGGGTGGTGTTCCTCCCCCATTTACTCCACGGACTGGGCTTCCCACTCCACCCATTTGTCCGGGGGCTCATGTTCTACTACGTCCTGGATTTCCACGATCTGGCCCCGAACTTCATCCTCAACATCTCGGCGTTTATCGTCGTGTGCGAGGTCTTCCTCTGCATCAAGACCCACTTCGGCTTATGGCTGAAGACCTTCAATGTCAAGCCGAAGGTTGTGGGCGGCCGGGAAGCAGAGTGCAGAGGCGCCATGGTGGGCAAGATGGCCAACGTCACACGGCTCGACGGCTCCTTTGTGGAAACCATCAAAGGGTGGCAATCGGGGTGGTTCTACATCATCGAGCCGCGTGACCCTGAATGGGCAGCGGCCCCCGAATTCCAATCTTGCATCCCCACACGGCTCACCTCCTGGAAAGAGATGGGCTTGTCGTGGGGTAATTCGGAAGAGGTAACCGGACTACAAACCTGCGTCCAAAACCTGGTGGACAAGAAGGTCAAACTTGTGAACGTATTCCAGGTCATGCTCTTCCGCCGGATCCTCCCATGTCAACGACGGGCTTTTAACTTGTGGGAGTTCGACCCAGCCCAGCACCAAACTTTGTCCAGGATCTTTGACGCAACGCTTGAAGACGCCTGGAAGGTACTATTCAAGAGCTCCGAGGTTCCCCCTCCCATTACCGAGGATCGCGGATTCTGCACGAAGCGCCAAGCCAGCGCAGTAAGCTTGTTCTACCATTTACAGGATACGTGTTTTTCATAGTTTGACTCTATGCGGGATCTAAGCTCCCGCTCCTTTGACAGGACTGGAAGAAGACATCCGGACAGATTGACTGTCTGGCTCCTTTGCACGAAGTCCCAGCGGATGCACGCTTAGCAAAGCTGCCGGTCCCGGCAACTCACGTGGTGCCAGAGAAGAAGGCCAAGAAGAAGGCCACGGCAACTCGAAAGAGTTCCCGGCGCCTGGTGGTGTTGGATTCATCGCCCGACGACCCCGAAGTGCACTCCACCTCCGAAGACGAGGAGGAGGAAGAAGAAGCCTCTCCCCCTCCAACGGGGAGAGGAAAGAAAAGGAAGGTCGCCCCAACCGGGGAGGCCGGAGGGTCCAAGAAGGGAAAGATGCTTCTTCCGGACTACTCCACCAGCGGCGACGAAGGTGGAGAGGAGTGGCCATCCAGGGCCAAGCCCCTGGCAAAATCGTAAGTATTCGAATACCAGAATAACTCATGGCGTTCCTTTATTGCACAGTATCTTCTGACACCGAATATAATCATGCAGCCCGCCTAAGGCCCGGCTTGAATCTTCATCGAGCGGCTCCCTGGATTCGTCGGATGTGAATAGGCTTTCACTTCCGACTGCTACCTCCCCTCGCCCTACGGACGATGCCGAGGTGGAGTCCCAAAAGGGGCTAAGCCAGGAGGAGGTTGTCCTGGAGGCGCCGCAAGGCGACCTCCCGGATTCCAGGCACAAAGGGGATGAAACCCCAGTGGGATCTAAGTCCGGCCCTGGGCCGGACACCGCACCGGAACCCTCAGTGGTTTCGGAATCCGGCAGGCGGCCCCGTAGTAAGAAGGGCAAGCCTACGACACCGGTGAGCTCCGTCCAACCGTAGGCATCGGATAATTTGCTCGAGGTGCTTAATGGCGCCTCCATCGATGAGGAGCACCGCACTATTATGAGTGCGGTGATCCAGAAGGTTCCATCCGCCAAGAGCGGGCTGATAGAAGCCTTTGCGAGCCTTCTAACAGTCTTTGAGGTACGTATTTAAGATATGTAAAAATATTATCGCATAGACAGTAGCCCCTGATGCTCATTTTGGTGTTCGGAAAGAAAAGCCGGACTGAGGATCTAAAAAGATATACGCAGGAGTCTAACATAAGCATGTCAATATGGAAATGCAGGTTGCGCTGCTGACCTCTGCCGCACTGACTGAGGAGGTCGATGCATTGAAGCAGAGCCTCGAGCGGTCCGAGAACGAGCTCGGCCTTGCTAAGAAGCAGCTCGAGGACAAGGAAGGTAATTAGTACCTTATGTAAGTATATAAAAATACCTGGTTGCAAATAATGACAGGACCAACATGAGTGTTTACAGGGGGTGCAACCGAGGTGGCGACCCTGAAGGAAGCGTTGTCCATGGCCGAAGACAATGCTGCCATGGAGCACTCCAAGCGAGAGAAACAAGAGGCGCAGGTGGCAGAGGTGCGGCAAGAGCTCAATGCTCTTGTGAAAAAACACGAGAGTTTGGAGCTTGACTCAAAGACTCGAGAGTCCGAGCTTGCCTCGACACTTGAAAGCGCCAAATCTGCCAAGGCCGAAGCCCAAAAAGCCCTCCAGGAAATTGAGGCGATGAAAAATATAGCGGCGGGTAAGACTTTCTTTATGCAAAGCAAGCACGTGAAAGTAAATTACTTGTTACTTACCCAAGTCCGAAGCTCTCCAGGAGCATTCACAGATCTGCCCAGCAGTGTGTCCGCCACCGCCGCATTCTACTGAGCCGAGGAAGGGAGCTCGACGGAGAAGGTGTTTTGGTCCCAGTATGCTGAGGCCGGACACCCGGTGCCCTTGAGCGACCAGCTGAAGCAGCTGGTCGAGCTCCATAAGTTAGTCGAACAGGCCATAAAGGGCCTTATAGGCTGGCTATGGCCTAGGGAGGCCATGCCTGGGAGTTTCTTTGGGCTGGTGAGGCGGCTGGTGGATGCCTGTCCATGGCTTGAAATCATCAAGCGCTCCGTGTGCATCGAAGGAGGCCGTAGGGCCCTTGCCCGTGTTAAAGTACAATGGGGCAAGATGGATGCTGAGAAGCTGGTGACAGATGGGCCACCGGAGGGGAAGGAGCATCGCAAGCCCGAGCTATATTATGAGGGCATCCTGAAGGGTGCCAACCTTGTGGCGAATGAGTGTTCCAAGGATGTAATTTTTTAATAGACTCGCTAGTGTTATCCTGTGCACCGAAAACTTGTTCGTATGCGCTAAGCAACACTTTTTGAATTTATAATATTACCTTCTGTGTGGCCGTCTATTAAATATGAGAGATGCGAGTTGTCAGCTTCTACCCCCATGCCACGAGTGCTGGGGTGTTCGGGATAAACCTGAGCGCTCTTGTTCCCATTCTTGGGTCCTTCGAGGGAGGCGCTCAGCACAACGAACAAGGCAATTGGACTATAATGCTTTATCACTCTCACTTAGCCATAGAATTCTATAATTTTAAATTTCGGCGAAGCCCCTAGTATTCGGAAGACCGAGTTCGGGGCACTATCCATGCCTAGGCCGGACAAAGCCAGCTCCTCGCTCTAAGCGGCATAAGTCTTTAGGGACTCGAAGACCTCTCGAACAGCGACCGGCTCTCGCCCTATCATGACAGTCAGTTTTAGCTTTCTCTACTGAGGTGCTTAACCCAGCTCAACTGGGGCACAATCGCAGTAGTACTCCCAGCGCTACCTTAGCCGATATAGCGTAACGTAAGGTACCAAAACATGGGAGCCGGGCAAACCCAACTATTGACCCAAGACATGATTCGGAGCCGATGCATATAATGCTATAAGTTCGGGGTGCCGCACTCGTGAGAGTGTTTGGACTTCACACACCATATTCTGGGGTACTTGAGCCCCTGGTGTATTGGCCGTACCAAAGTGTACGGTTGCATAATGTCATAACTGAACATATTTACATAAAAAATGAATACAATAATAGACAAGAGCTACATATTGTTTATTAAAAGGCTGCTATGAAAGTAGAACGATACAAATAGTGTGATAACCAAGAGATGGGATTATTTGACATGTCCCCCTCCAGGGGAAAGCTGTGAGACTTTAAGTAAGACAGGTATTTAGCTCGTTATAGAGACCACCTGTACATTCGACGTGGCTTGCTGTCTCCCTAGTTGTTGCATTGTGTCTTCGGCGATTGTACTGCCGGACAGGCCTTCCTCAAAGTGGAGTCTTGAAAGTAAGAAAAGAGAAATGACAAAATCGGAGCCCCTAGTGCGGTTGAGCCGCATTCTGGGCGTGCCGTGGTTGTGCCACTCCCCTTATGCCCATGGTATTTCCAGAGCGTAATTATGTACGCGTGGTACAGGTTTTGCAATCTCGCGAGGGCTGGGGTTGGGGCCGCACTGCTATGCTTGCTCGGAACGTGCCAGACGGTCTTGTTGTAGGTTACTCCGGGCGTGCTTGATGGTGTACGGACGTTTAACAGCCAGACTGGAGAATTTCCTTGAGAGGCTACTTTGTACTTCCGCCGCGAGGGCCACTGTGTGCTCCTCTGTTCGGAGAGAGCGTTCAGTGTTTCCATTGACCGTAATGACTCCTCGAGGGCCTGGCATCTTGAGCTTGAGGTATGCGTAGTGCGGCACCGCATTGAACCTTGCAAATGCGGTTCGCTCGAGCAGGGCGTGATAGCCACGGCGGAATGGGACTATGTCTTTGTGAGTTATTCCTTGAGGGATTTATGCCCATTTTTTGCACCGTATCCTGATAAAGCAGGTTCAGGCTACTGCCGCCGTCCATGAGGACTCTAGTGAGGTGAAATCCGTCAATGATTGGGTCTAGAAACAATGCGGCGAATCCGCCGTGACGGATCCTTGTGGGGTGGTCCCTTCGATCAAATGTGATCGGCAAGAGGACCATGGGTTGAACTTTGGGGCGACTGGCTCCAACGCATATACGTCCCTGAGTGCACGCTTCCGCTCCCTTTTGGGGATGTGGGTTGCGTATATCATGTTTACCGTCCGCACTTGTGGGGGAAAACCCTTCTGTCCCCTGTTGTTCGGCGGCCGGGGCTCCTCCTCGCCATCGCTATGCAGCCCCTTGTCTCTGTTTTCGGCAATTAACTTGCCTGCCTGCTTGAACACCCAACAATCACTATTGGTGTGATTGGCTGGTTGTTCGGGGGTGCCGTGTATCTGGCACGAGCGATCGAGTATCCGGTCCAAACTGGACGGGCCCGGAGTATTTCTTTTGAATGGCTTTTTCTGCTGACCTGGTTTAGAGCCTCTGAATCCGGCATTAACTGCCGTATCCTCAATATTGTCGCCGTTAATGCAACGCTTGTGCTTGTTGCGACGCGACCTACCAGTCCTTGGTATCCGAATTACCAGGGCTCTTGGTCATGTTATTACTACGAGCTAGCCAGCTGTGTTCTCCCGCGCAAAAGCGGGTCATGAGTGTTGTGAGGGCTGACATGGATTTCGGCTTTTCCTGTCCTAGGTGCCGGGCAAGCCATTAGTCACGGATGTTATGTTTGAAGGCTGCAAGGGCCTCTGCGTCCGAACAATCGACTATTTGATTTTTATTGGTTAGGAACCGTGACCAGAATTGTCTGGCCGATTCCTCTGGCTGCCGAATTATGTGGCTTAGGTCGTCGGCGTCTGGTGGTCGCACATAGGTGCCCTGAAAATTGTCGAGGAATGCGGATTCCAGGTCCTCCCAGCAACCAATTGACTCTGCTGGCATGCTGTTAAGCCAATGTCGAGCTGGTCCTTTAAGCTTGAGTGGGAGGTATTTGATAGTGTGTAAATCATCACCGCGGGCCATGTGGATATGAAGGAGATAATCCTCGATCCATACTGCAGGATCTGTTGTGCCATCATATGATTCGATGTTTACGGGTTTAAAACCCTCAGGGATTTGATGATTCATTACTTCGTCTGTGAAGCATAGTGGGTGTGCGGTGCCTCTGTAGTGGGCTATATCACGACGTGGCTCATATGAGCTTTGCCTGCTGTGTTCGGCCTGGCCGTATTTAACATATCCGGCGTGACGGTTATCGTCACATGTCGTGGGGCGCCCACGCGATCCGTAGATCGATATTGTTTGCCTTGCCTTGTCCTCCAATATGTCTCGCAGGTCTGGCACATTTCCCCGTGCCTTGGTATTTTTTGAGCGACGCTGGGGTGCGGCTTGAGTGGATGGCCGAGAGGCCTGTCTGTCGCGGCCTGAGGTGGCTGGTCGGCCGCGTCGTGCGTTGGTGCCGCTGGTTTAGGTGCTTCCTCCTCTAATTGGGGTAGCAGCCTGCGCGTCGAGTAGCTCTTGGAGGGGCCTTCGAGTTTGTACTCTTCGGCCGCAAGGACTTCAGTCCATCTGTCGGCTAGCAAATCTTGGTCAGCTCTAAGCTGCTGCTGTTTTTTCTTGAGGCTACTTCGCATGGCCATAAGCATGCGTTGGAAACTCTCTTGTTCGACGGGATCCTCAGGCACGACAAATTCTTCGTCGGCGAGGCTTGCCTCGTCTTCGGAGGGAGGCATGTAATTATCGTCCTCTACCTCTCTGTCTGCCGCTCTCTTATGAGGGCTGGCTTCTCCATCCTCCTGCATTGAATCCTGCTGGAGGGGGTTGTCTTCGGCACTCTCCGGGGTGTTATTGTCTCCGGTGCCGGAATCACCGTTTTTGCTTTGGCGGGATTTAGAGCGGCGCCGCTGACGCCGGCACTTAGGTTGCTTCTCGGAGGGGTCATCCTCCGTTGTTCCATCGCCATTTCCTTATTTTGGGGTGTCCACCATGTATATGTCGTATGACGAGGTGGCTTTCTAGTGCCCTATAAGCACTGGTTCTTGGTCGTCTCCCGCATCGGCGTCCATACCGTCGATGTCTTCGGAGTCGAAGTCTAGCATGTCGGTTAAATCATCGACAGTGGCTACGAAGTGGGTGGTGGGTGGGCTTCGAATTTCTTTGTCGTCCGCATCCCAACCTTGCTGACCATAGTCCGGCCAGGGCTTTCCTGATAAAGAGAGATACTTTAGTGAATTCAGGATGTCGCCGAAGGGCGAGTGCTAAAAGATGTCCGCGGTGGTGAACTCCATGATCGGCGCCCAATCGGGTTCGATCGGCAGGGGCGCGGAAAGTTCGGAGTCCGGAAAGGAGTCCGACACCTTGGAGTCACGAGCTTCGCCAAGGACAAGGCTGGTATTCGGCTTGATCGCCTTAGAGATTGCAGCCCCCGAGGTGGTGTCCAACCATCCGTCCTGGATTGGCGCAGTCGGCCCCGAGCTAAAGGTCGGAGCGGGCACCGGGGCGGCCTCCGGGGCACCGTTCGGCGGTAGAGCTAGATCGTGCCCGTCGTGACAGTGTGGCGCACTCGGTTGTGGCTCGAACCCGTCGAAGATCAAGTCCCCGCGGATGTTAGCGTGTAGTTCAAACTTCCAAATCTGACCTGATGGCCAGGGGCGTAGCTTTCGATCTGCTCCAGACGGCGAAGTGAATTGGCCCGCAGTGCAAAGTGGCCGAATACGAAGATCTGTCCGGGGAGAAAAGTCTCACCCTGGACCGCATCGTTGTTGATGATCGCAGGAGCCATCGGGCCTAAAGATGACGACACAGAGGAACTCTCAATGAAAGCACCGATGTCGGTGTCAAAACCGGTGGATCTCGGATAGGGGGTCCCGAACTGTGCGTCTAGGTGGATGGTAATAGGAGACAAGGGACACGATGTTTTTACCCAGGTTCGGGCCCTCTCGATGCAGGTAAAACCCTACTCCTGCTTGATTAATATTGATGATATGGGTAGTACAAGAGTAGATCTACCACGAGATCAGAGAGGCTAAACCGTAGAAGCTATCCTATGGTATGATTATTGTTCGTCCTACGGACTAAAACCCTCAGGTTTATATAGAACCGGAGAGGGCTAGGGTTACACAGAGTTGGTTACAATGGGAGGAGATCTACATATCCATATCGCCAAGCTTGCCTTCCACGCCTAGGAAAGTCTTATCCGGACATGGGACGAAGTCTTCAATCATGTATCTTCATAGTCCAGGAGTCCGGCCAAAGGTCGTAGTCCGGCCATGCGGACACCCCCTAATCCGGGACTCCCTCAACTGGCATTTCTCAGATTTTATTAAAACATCCGCACAGGAGGTGTAGTTTGAAACAAACTTTAACTGAACTGTCTTATATTATAGGAGAGGATCAAACATGAGTGTATTAATGGGAATATGATATCCTTAGCACATTGCTCTGCCACAAGGCGGGACCCCTCCATGACACTATCACAATACAACTCGGGCCTGCGGTGCTCCTTGCCTTCGGGCGGTCCTTCGGTCATCAATTTCATTGCGTCCATCTTCGCCCCGTGCATCTTGACGCGGGCAAAGGCTATAAGTGCACCTTCAATACAGACAGACCGTCTAATGGCATCAAGCCGAGGACAAGCACTGACTAGCCGCTTCATGAGTCCGAAGTAGCTGCTAGGAATAACTTCGGTAGGCCATAGCTGGATTATCAAATCCTTCACAGCTAGTCGCCGTCCTATGGAGCTCGACCAGTTTCTTCGGCTGGTCGCTAAAAGGCACCGGGAGTTCGGATGCAAGGTATTGCGACCAGAACAACTTCTCCGTAGAGCTTCCCACTTCAGCTCAATACAATTCTGCAGCATCTGACACGCTGCGCGGTAGATCCGCAAATGCCCCTGGAGAGCTCCAAATCCAGGTCAGTAAAAGGAACCTTTCCATCACATATTTGGTCTGCATTATAAAAGCCTTACCCGCCACGATCTTCTTGGCTGCCTGGATTTCCTAGAGGATGCCCTGGGCTTCTGCTCGGCCATGTTGTGCACTCTGGCGGGCCTTTGCTACTTCGGACTCTTGCTCCTTAAAATCACGCACCAAGGACTCTTATCTTTTGGCTACGTCCTGGAGCTCCTGCTGGACCTCCTTGACCCGGGCTTCATGCTTTTCGCAAGCGGTCCGCTCCTTGGCCGCCTTGTCTTCATCCTTAGCCAGCGCCTTTTTAAGGGTCGTTACTTCGGTCAAGGCCGCTAATAAATATAAATGACACTATAAGACAGAACAAAACATTCGCCATAGCCGAATTTTGATACAAATCACTTCATACCTTCATTTTCTTTTAGCTGCTCCTTTACGCGGCCGAGCTCTCCCTTGGACCGCCGCAGACTACTTCAGTCTGGAGATTTCCGCAAAATGAGCAGATGCAGCTAGCAGCAATGCCTGTTTGTTCACATAAAAAATTTAAACTAGTCTCCTATGAAATTCATTTGATCCTCTGTCCGATTTTTCTTTTCGAACACCGGACAGAGCATCAGGGACTACTATCTATACTGTGACATTCCTTTTAAAGTCGCGTGGCTTACCTCGAAGCTTGTTAGAAGGCTCGTACACGCTTCAATTAGTCCGCTTTCCGTGGACTGAATCCTCTCAATCACCACACCCATGAGGGTGCAGTGTTCTTCCACAATGGAAGCGCCTCGCAGCGCTTCCAGCAAATTGTCTGACGCCTCTGGATGGACGCAGGCCGCCGGTGGAACAGGTGCGCACCCTTCGATTCCTTCAAGGGTTGCTTGCCTGATTCCGGGGCCACATGGATCTCCGGAATGCTATTCAGCTGGGGGGCGGATTTAAAGTAGCCCACACCGTCAGTCTCTGTGGGGACTTGCTCCCCCATATGTTCGGTGGGAGAGGTTCCACCCCCTGGCACCACCGGGACGGCCTCTTGGGCCTCTTCCTGGTGCGAGATACTTTGAGACAACACGTCAGTGTTGACCGCGGCCTTGGGGGAGGAAGACGTTGGAAGGGACCCGTTGTCCATCGCGACGGGTCCGATGATCCTCCGAAGAGGAGGATAGCTCGAGGTTAAACCGAGCCGGACTGCAAGTGCATGACCTAGTATGTTAAAAACAATATAGTAAAAAAGCCGAATACATTATTGTGTTCGGATACTTACGATTCAGCTAGGGGCTTGACCCTAGCTTCCCATTATGGGCTGTTGTCGGTAGCCGTCTTGGGACTGTCCGAAGGAGAAGTTTTCCCTCTCTTGGACGTCCTGGCCTCCGAATGAGTGGAGGACACCCTCATTTTTCTCCCCCCAACAGGGGGGGGGGCACGAATTTCTTCCACCTCCTCCTCCTCTTCCATGTTGTCTTCTCCGGCACTATGTCCAAAGTACCCTTGCGACGAAGACCAACTCTAGTCCCCTGGACCTTCTTCTTGGCCTTCTTCTCCGGCACCTCGTAAGGTGCCGAAAAAAGCATATTCGTCAGAACTGGTGTTTCTAGGCCTTCGGACAGTGGAGCCGAACATTCAATCGGCTCCGCTATCTCTACCTAGGCCTGAATAAATCAAGGGGTAAGTTTAGACTCCCGCCTCAAATATGCATGTAAAAGGTATAACTCGAAAAATATAAAAAAACTTACCGGATTAGCCTGGCGTTTTGAGCTAAGCCGACGATCCTCGGTCGTGGGCTGTGGTGTCTCTCCGCCCTTGAAAAGCACTTTCCAGATATCTTCGTGCGTTGCGCCGAAGAGCTCTAGCAGCGTATGGTGCTGGGCTGAATCGAACTCCCACTAGTTGTGGGACCTATGTTGGCACGGAAGGATCCGGCGAATGAGCATAACTTGTACCATGTTGACAAGCTTGATTCTCTTGTTTATCATGTTTTGGATGCATGTCTGGAGCCCGGACAGCTCGTGCGAAGCGCCCCAGGTCAGGCCTTTCTCTTGACACGAGGTGAGCCGCATGGGGACTCTAGATTGGAATTCGGGGGCCGCCGCCCAGTTGGTGCCGCGCAGCTCAGTGATGTAGAACCACCCCAATTGCCATCCCTTTACCGTCTCCACAAAGGAGCCTTCGGGCCAGGTAACATTGAGCATCTTGCCCACCATGGCGCCTTTGCACTCCGCTTGCTGACCGCTCACCACCTTCGGCTTCAGATTGAAAGTCTTCGGCCATAACCCAAAATGGGGTGGGATGCAGAGAACGGCCTCACACATGATAATAAATGCGGATATGTTGAGGATGGAATTGGGGGCCAAATCATGGAAGTCCAGCCTGTAATAGTACATCAGTCCGCGGACAAATGGGTGGAGGGGAAATCCCAGCCCGTGAACAAATTGAGAAAGGAACACTATACTTTCTTGGGGTTCTGGGGTAGGGACAATTTGTCCCTTGGCTGGAAGCCAATGGTTGACCTTCTTAGCTAAATACCTGACCTCCCGGAGCTTCTTTATGTCCTTCTCATTGATGGAGGAGGCCATCCACTTGCCTCCTGCTCTGGATCCGCACATGTTCGGAATGTTTTTTTTGGGCGGAGAAGGCGAAAGTTTGGGCGCTAGAGCTCGAGAGTGAATGAGCAGAGGAAGGAGAAGGCATGGTTGAAAGAGGGGAATCCTTATCCCTTTATAAAGGCTGCAGAAATCATGCACCACTACAAAAAAAATACACTTCCGTGATGATACGTGTTTGTCACAGTAGGTCGCGTTTTTTGTCATGCATGTACATCCATGACAAATTTATGACAGAATCAAGATAGTCATACATGTGCTGTCGTAGAAGTGTTCCATGACATTACCAAAATTATCATCATGGAAGTGTCCACTTCCATGACGATAAATCGCGCGTCACAGAAGTGCTTTCGTCAAGGGTGACCGACACGTGGCTTCCACCATAACGGAACGTCGTTAAGCTATCGGGTCGGGATTTGGATCCGGTAACCCGTTAACAACCCCGAACAATGGGGATTTTCCACGTGTAAAATCATCATTGGCTGGAGGAAACACGTGTCGGCTCACCGTTGGGACAGATGTCATCCACTCATTGGACGGAAGATGCCTATGGTACGTCGACATGTGGCACGGCCCAATAAAGGCCCATTCCTGTGAAAAGGCCAGCCTAGTAAAAATTAGCAGGCCAGCCCATATAAGGCCTACTTGTGTCAGGTCCATTTAAGCCCACGGCCCATACGATATGAGCCAATTCGGCATGTCAACGACCCATTAAAGATTTGACACCATTGCAGCCCATCGTCAGTTCAAGCCCGTTAACGGCCCGCTATATATCTGGGCTCAATATCGGCCTGATGAGATTTCGGCCTGTTAACGACCCGTTTAATGGATGGGCCAATTTTCAGGATGTACATCCTTCGGCCTTTTAGCGACCCATTTAAATGTCGGACTAGTTTCCGGCCCGGTGTGTCTTTCAGCCTATTGACGGCCCATAAATCTGATGGGCCATTTGTTGTCGGACTTGAGTTTCGGCCTTTTAGCAGCCCATTTAAGTGTTGGGCCAATTTTCTGGCCCGGTGTCACTTTCAGCCTGTTGACGGCCCATAAATCAGTTGGGCCATTTTTAGTCGGACCTGAGTTTTGGCCTTTTAGCGACCCATTTAAGTGTTGGGCCAATTCCCAGCCCTGTGTGACTTTCGGCCTGTTAACGGACCATAAATGAGTGGGAGCATTTGTAGTCAGACCTTAGTTTTGGCCCTTTAACGGCCCATGCCCTTCATGGTCCAATACCAGCCCGGTTTCTCTTTCAGCCTGCTAAAGGCCCACAACACTGTTGGGCCATTTACAATATGACCTGACTTTCGGCCTCTTAGCGGCCCATGGTCTTCATGGTCCAGTACAAGCCCGTTGTCTCTTTCGGCCTGCAAAAGCCCTACAGTATAGTTGGGCTATATGTAGCCCAAACTTAGTAACGGCCTGTTAATGGCCCGTGAAATAAATTGGGGCCACCTGTTGCCCGCTTCGATGTCGGCCTGTTAACGACTCGGGAGGTAAGAGGGCCGACCATTAACTTTTGGCCTAGTAATGGCCCATTAACTTAATGGGCCCACTAAAGTTCGTACATGTCTTTTGGCCAAATTAGATAATTTGAGCCCATTACGACGAGCAATTATACAAAGGACCAAAACTGATCACGCAAAGCTACGGCATACAGGGAATAACGTTGCACATCCAGCATATATTACAGGAAATTACATCCACTGGGCAATCAAAGATTGATGCCAGTGCAAATAAATGAGCAGAACCTTACCATCTACAATGTCACAATCTGCAACCTCAGCATAGATGACGCCCATAAGCATGTGGGCAAGTTCTTTCTACTTTGCTACACTGTCTCTGAAAACATTGATCAGTTGTTGTGTCGCACGAGTCTGCACCTCTCATTCATCCACCATTTCCATCATTGCTTCAGCCATTAATTGGTTCACAAACATACATTTATTCCGTTGCATTTGAGATAGAGGATACTGAACAGATTCAGATGGCGATTTTGACAGGCTTGTATTATTGATAGTGGAGAGTGTCTCGACCACTGCATCATAACATAAATTAGGACGGGAACCAAACAGATTAATCATGAGTTATTGCCATATTACCTGGCCTAGATTTACTGGAAAGAAACAATGGGGTTGCCTTGCTGTTTTCAGTGTTTGTCTTCTTATCTTCAGCAGCCTACACAAAATTAACACACTAGCATTGTTATCATTGGCCAAGTCAAATAATAGGAAAGCAACATTGACACAATGAACGTTTGGGCAAGTAGCCTGCACCAAATTAACACAATATGGCACAGCTATCATCAGCCAGGTAAGGTAGTACGAAAGAAATATTGACACAATGAATGAATGGGCAACCAGAGAAGCACTACAATTCAGTAATGTGCATGATATGAGATAGTACATTCATGCAGCTCAGTATGCAAAACTACCAGGAAGTTTTCCTTACAAAAATCAAGATTGGAGCCTTTAACATTTTGCTACAACTAATTTTAGATTAGATAAAGGTTAGATTCACGTCGATTAACAAAATACATGTTGATGTAAAAATATAGTGATATACAACAGGTACATACATCAGCATTGGAGCACAGAGAATTCCCGCAAGATATTTTCCTCGAATACGATCCCAGTGGAGGAAGTCTTCTATCGTTTAACCTTATTTTCTAAAAGAGAGATGGGTAAGAAACATGTAGAAAATATGATCAGAATGCTATAAAATTTCATGATGCGAGGATACGCACATGCTTCTTAGAATGGAGTTGACATTCTTTTGCTGGACTTGAGCGGACTAGTTCTTTGGCCACTGGAATCTCCTTATTATCAGTGGGAGTTGGGTTTCTCTGTGCTGGAGCAGTATCTCTGAAAAATGGAGTTGGTTTATTATCTCCTGGCGTTTGGATCTTTTGCAAAGACCTGGTTTGTAACAATTCAGATTCTAACAGAGCCGTCTTCCCCTTGCATGCCTTATATAGAAGAATGGTGATTCAGTTATAAAACATGCGACAGTAGAGATGGAATAGGTACTGAAGAATAGAAAGGCATGACATATTGACATGTATTCCCTCCATCCGGAAATAAATGGACGGGTCTAGGCGTATTTCAGTTCTAGATACATCCAGTTTTATCCAGTTCTGCGACATTTAATCTGGACGGAGGGAGTATGATGTAAGAGCTAGGGATACGACAGGACAACACAGTAAAAAAACACTGAAAACCCCACTGTAGAACCAAAGTATTCAAACACACTGATCTGAGATAGTACACTCATGCAGCTCAGGATGCAAAACTACCAGGCAGTTTTCCTTACAAAAATCAACATTGTGGCCTTTAATCATACATTTTCCTACAACAAAATTTAGATCGGATAAAGGTTGGATTCACGCCAATTAACAAAATACATGCTGATGTAAAAATATAGTGATGTACAACAGGTACTTACATCTACATTGGAGCACAGAGAATTCCTACAAGAATCTTTCCTCACAAACGATACCATTGCAGAAATTCTTCTATATGTTAAGCTTATTTTCTAAAAGAGACATGGGTAAGAAACATGTAGAAAATATGATCAGCAGGCTATAAAATTTCATGATGCAAGGATACGCACACGCTTCTTAGAATTGAGTTGACATATTTTTGCTCGACTGGAGCGGACTAGTTCTTTGGCCACTAGAATCTGCTTATTATCTGTAGGAGTTGGGTTTCTCTGTGCTGGAGCAGTATGTATAAAAACTGGAGTTGGTTTATTATCTCCTAGCCTTTGGATCTTTTGCAAAGACCTTGTTTGTAACCCTTCAGATTCTAACATAGTCGTCTTCCCCTTGCATGCCTTGTATAGAAGAATGGTGCTTTAATTATAAAACATGCAACAACAGAGAGATGGAATAGGTACTGAAGAATAGAAAGGCATGACATATTGACATGTATTCCCTCCATCCGGAAAAGAATGGATGGGTCTAGGCATATTTCAGTTCTAGATACATCTTTTTTTATCCATTTTGGCAACATGTAATCCAGACGGAGGGAGTATGGTGTAAGAGCTAGGTATACGACAGGACAACACAGAAAAAAAACTAGTTGAATGTAAAACTATATGCTAGCGGAATACGTACAGAAATAACCAAGGCAACATACACGTGTATGATTGGGAAAAATAAGATGGCATTGCAACAAAGCACTAGAACAACACTTCAATGTAAAAAAACATGGTATGGCAGACAGATGAAGTACATACTGATGAAGAACAATGCATAAGATATTCAGAAGCATGATGTCCAAATTAAGCAGATGGCATTGCGATAGAGTAGAATGACAGTACTTGAATTTGAAAACATGTTATCATGAATGGAATAGGTACTGAAAAACAGGAAGGCATGACATATTTACATTCATGATCAGCATGCTAAGCACATGGCATTGCAACAGAGTAGATACACTCCAGGACATTATATGCATGTTGTACGCATATCACATGCCAAGTTAGAGAAAGGACCTTGTGGGGTGAAGAGGATTCATCATCTTTCTGCAAGTCTTCTGAAGAACTGCCTTTACATGTTCCATCATATTGGGTATCATTGACATCAAGTTTATTGGCCTTTACATTGCTCCGTGAGGTTCTTGTGGATATATCAGTGTGTGCAATTATATCTGACATTCATGGAAGACAACTAGTAGTTAGATTTATGTAAATGAGTGCCTGTAGGAGACAACATAAATAGTAGGACTGGGTTAACTAGCAGCAACAGGTCTCATAAACTAAATGGAGAACACAGATGAAAGCTACAGAATATGTATCGTTTGTACTCGAGATTAACTAGTTGGCACACAAAAGTATTAAAGAACAGCATAGGTAATACTAGAAGTGGTATAATACTATAGTCACCAGCCTGTGGGATAGCATTGGTAGATGGATGATAACTATGGAATAGCGTTACCTAAAGAACAAGTATCTTAGCTGAACTATGGAACAGCGTGAACTCGTCAACAAGACCCGTAAGAGATCAGCATGAATATACAGTGAAATGTGATGATCTATTTTCCGTGCTTAGATGAATAACAAAGCCATAAATGTTGCACACAAGTAAGATGAGGGTACAACCTATCTGGCTGCCATCCATAGGAGTGAGCATCATGTGCTGGCTTGTCGATGGCCCTACAGTTGTTGTGGCTGTCCATGTCGGGCACGCGCATTCAATGCAGGGAACTGTTGAGTGGGTACAATAGCTCCCTTCTGGTGTATGCTTCCCTTGTTGGAGCAGCTGCGGTGAGTCGGAAGACGGTGTGTCTGAAGATGCAGATAACGCATAAAGTTAAGAACGACATATCTCTTTGATCCGAACAAATATACTAAGAGATCAACAGCAAGATACGAGAGTGGTCACACGTCTGTTGACTGAAGACTAAATTGGGGTCATACGATTTTATTTTATTTTGGTATTGTCCGATCTACGCCGGACGGCTTGATGGCCATCTTGTGCCTCCCGGTTGACACTGTTCGGAATCTTCCCCGAAGAGCCAGCGACCAATGGCAGAGCAGCCTGCCTCCGCCGTCCGTGGCCCCGTACAAAACCCCACTCCCCGCCCCACCGCACTGTCGTGGTTGCGCCGCCCCCGGGCCAATCCACAAAGACTCCCCGTCATCCAGATCCGGCGGCGGCAGTACCTTCAACCCACGCAACTCTAAAAGATAGCCATCTAAGCGCTGCTTCTGCGGCGAACTTGCGGCCCCGCGCCCTTACGTTAGACACCAGCCAACCGACAGCCTAGGAGCTCCGCCGCCTCGAGGGGTGCTGCTTCCCATTGGGAATCGATTGGCCCAGAATAAAAATTCAGACAACTGACGCCTAAATAAAGTGATTCAAGATGAGGGTGCGACCTATCTGGTGGCATGGTGAAGTAGGCAGGTCCAGCTGCCGAGTCGGTGAGGCCGGCGTTGTTGCGGTGGTGACCGGTGGCAGGGAAAGAGCGATGTCGCGACGGTCGACGGCTACGCGGAAGCAGCGCCAGGACTATGGACGGATCCAATGTTGGAGCCGCTCCGGCGCTGTGAACAACGGCGGGGGTGAATCTACTCTGGTACGGTTTAAGCGGCCGTCATCGAGGCAACACCAGCAGCACGGAGTAAGAGGCACATGGCCTAGTGCATGATGGCAATTGGACAACGTCTTCGGCATTAGGGAGGAGGGCGGCTGTGAAATTGGTGCGGTGGGGGCGCCATGGAGGTGGGGATGAGGTTTCTCGGCTCGGGAGAAGGGAGCTTCCCGGGGAGAAGGTGATTTGGCGCCCACAAGGTATGAAT
>NC_041391.1:122080442-122141966 GCF_002162155.2 Triticum dicoccoides
GGGGGGGGAATTGGGAGGGGAGTGGAACCATGTCTTACGGACGCATTTTTCTGAAATGTGAGGGGGAGTTACAGTTCTACCCTTGCCTGTAGGCTTCTTGGCTTGGGTCTGTGTACTAAGGGTCGGCGATAGTAGAGTAACTTTGCTTCTCCCCAAATAGTGGGTGGGAGCAATTTCGGGCGAGGAGGGCGTGTTTTGAACTATAGTGGGCGCGAGCGAATTCGGGCGAGGAGAGCGTGTTTTGAAATAGTGGGTGCGAGCTATTTCGGGCGAGGAGAGCGTGTTTTGTCGACCATGGTTTATGAATTATTAGGCACATGTCATTTCGGCCGAGGAGAAGGCGCACTTGGATGAAGTTACGAACCTACCCTCGATGTACAACGGGCAATTGATGCGTGTCCCACATAGGATTGTAATTTCGTGTCTCCCATTTATTTGCTCGGGCGAATTCCACCGAGCAGAGAGAATGTTTAATGGTTTGTTCAAATTTTGGGAGAATGAGCATCCACGTCTACCTTACCAAGTCAATTCGAATCAAATTTTGAAATATTAGTTTGCCACTTCTTTTTTAGATGGAGAGATGATGCCCGGGAGTAATGTGTTTTTACATGCTCGTTGCTAGCGATTTACTATATGACAAATAGTTGACCCAGTCAAAAACGCAAATCAAACCCAAAATTAAATATCTCGATTCAATGAACTAGCTCGTTCAGTAGGTCAAAATAGGGAACTAAATCCAAAATTGAACACCTCAATCGAGTAGCATGTTGTACAGTATTATAGTACTCCATCAACATGTTGAAAGTCAAATTAATGAACTTGTTTGAGATACGCATATATCCGTTCATGTGTGGTTTGCATACAACATGGTCTCCAATTTAAATATTTGAATGCAAGTTTATATCAGTCTTTGAAGCATAAAACGCGACCTCCCCCTCTCCCGGACTCATGTTCTCTCTCTCTCTCTCTCTCACTCTCTCGTCGGCAATCTTCAATTCTGCCGCACGCATCCGACACAAAAACCTTGTTGGTCCCTCTCCCTATCTCTCTCTCTCTGTGTGTGTGTGTGGGGGGGGGGGTCTTTCTAGTCCGCATTCATATATACACCATTATAGGTCTCTCTCGCACACTATGTATGATACTCTAGCTAGTCCAAGCTAGATATCTTGGATGCACTCATCGTACGCACACAAATTCCTTGGCTCTTTGCCCGTAACTCTCTCACGCACCACTATGTCGTCTCGGAGCTCTTCACCCCTCTCTCAAACTCTCCATCCACCTGGGTCACACATACACATGCATATCTCACTCGCACTCGATAGGCCCATCTAAAACTCTATCTCTCTCCATAGTTCTCTCTCCATCTCATACGCACACACACACACAATCTCATGCCTAGCTAGCCAAGTATTATGGTCTCTCACTCAATTGTAGGCACACACAGTCCCCCGTATATGTATATGAATAGCTAATCTTAGTCTCCATCACAAACATGTGCATGGTCTATCTCAATTTCTCTCGGGGCATCTTTCTATCGCGCACGCACTCCCTCGATCTCCCACCCATATAGTCCCCTCACGATCTCGAGGGGATCTCCCTATCACAAACACACCCTCTCTCCCTCCCCATGCGTCCATGCCATCCATGTGTCCCTCTCGACCTTTTTTCCTTGTTGGCCAGACCTCTATTGGACATGTGCTACTGGGGTGTCTCTCTCCGTTGCAAACAATCACACAGTAGCTATCTTCGTGTATCTCATCGCCTCACTTTTCCATCTCGGAGATGCATGCGTGATATGTTCGCATAAGAAACGAAAAAACACACACTCTCTCTCTAATTTATCATTTGTTGTCACTTTCTCTTTCACACACATACTCTTTTTGCACACTTACTCATTCTCCTTCACACGCACTTGATCTGTCTCGACTGAGGCACTCACCCCCGTCCATAGCACATAGATTTATTGAAAAGTCAAACATCACAAAGTTTGACCATGTACGTGGAGAAAAAGAATTACATTTAGTACGGCAAACATATACCATTAGATTCACCATGAGATGTAGTTTTGTATGATGTATCTTTGGTACTATAGATATAAATAACATTTTCGTAAACCTGATCAAAGTTTCCAAAGTTTGACTTCTAAAAAATTTACATGCACTGCATTATCGAGAGGATGGAATATCTCTTTCCCCCTCTCAGCTATCCGACGCATAACTCAGCCTTATCGGGGCTCCTCAATCTCTCTCAAACTTTATTGGTCAGTTTGGTTCGTGACCTGACCCTCATGCCTTGATGGTCGGTACTACCTGGTGTGGACGTGAGATGTAAAATATTTCTGCCTGGCCAGGCTTGTGTGGTGCTGAAGCGTTTGGTTCATGCCTGGGCCAGGCAAAGCATCAACGTCCCATCAATCAATCCATGCATCAATTATTTAATGCTAATATCCATCCATGTTGCTGTTAGCCTCGTGGCCGCACGACCAGGCACGGCTAGGCGTTCAAAATCGGTCGATTGGGCCAGGCTACTTGCAGTGTCTGGAGTTCAGCCATGCTAATTAAAGTGGAAGGGAATCCAGCCCAGGTGAGCTTTCTTTTTCACAGGGTAGCAACCAAAGAAGCATGCATGAAATCCATCCACAACCCCAGGCCACGCAAAAGATGCTCACGATGCAAGCCAAACGGTCCTTATATCTCCCTGGTTCACACATACACATGTCTCGCTCGCGCTATACATATAGACCCATCCAACACTCTCCGCCCTTGTTCTCTCTCCATGTGACACGCACCCCCCTAAGCACCATAATCCCTCACTCCATCATAGGCTCTGTTTGGATCCATGGGTTAGAGTTAGTTTGGGTTAGTTTGGAGTCAACTTACCCAAAAAGATCCAAACAGGAGGGTTAGTTTAGGTTAGATGCATCTAACCCATCCAAAAAAACTAACCCATCCAAGAGCTGCTTATTTGGGTTAGTTCTTCTCGGGACCACTAATAAACACTTTTTTCTCTCGCTCTCCCCGCAGCAGATCCCTCCCCAGTTCCTTGAAGTTTCTCATCCTCTCCCTTCCTCCCTCTTGCACCGCCCGTGAAGGTGCCTCGCCGTATCCGTGCTCCATCTAACCCTGCCATCCAAACACCTCTTTAATTAGAGTTAGTTCAGGGTTAGAATCTAACTCTAACCTCTAACTGTGTTAGAGTATCCAAACAGGGCCATAGGCGCAAGCACTCCCCCCCCCCTCCTAAGTATGATTATCTCTTACTAGCCATCAGGAACACACGTATTGTCTCCTTCCATCCATACGTCTATCTCGATATCTTTCGGGGCATCTTCTATCGTGCACACACCTTGTCACTCGATCTCCCACCCATGTAGTCCCATCACGACCTCCAATGGATCTCTTTATGACAAACATACACTCTCTCCTACCCATGTCTACATTTTCTCCGTATGTCTCTCTCGACCTCTCTCTCTTGTTTGTCAGACCACTCTCGGCCACGTGCTAGGGGTCTTCCTCTCTCGGTTCCAAACAACCACACACTATCTCCTCACCTTGCCTCCTTTGTCGAAGATGCATGTGTGATATGTTTGCATAAGACACGCATGCTTTTTTTCCACTTTTATCGTGTGTTGCCCATGTCTCTTTCAAACATGCACACACACTTTTTTCAATCTCTCTCTCTCTATCTCTCTCTCTCTCTCTCTCGTCAGGGACTCTGTCACGTCCATAAGCATATGGATGTTTTGAAAAGTCAAACCTCAGAAAACTTTGACTAGGTATATGTGGACAAAAAACATTTACATCTGGAACAATCATTAGATTCATCACAACATGTACTTACTTCATACTACCCTTTATCTTTGGTATTGTCGATATAAGTAATTTCTTTATAAACTTGGTCAAAGTTTCAAAAGTTTGACTTTAAAAAAATGTTGTAACTACATTATCGAACGGAGGGAGTAGCTCTTTCTCTCTCTCTGCTATCTCTCACGGGACTCCCCTCTCACTCGAACTCTCTATACCGACGGATTATATGCTCACTGTGTCAGCGTATAGCTCTATATATTGTTTAGTTGACCGGTCAACCAATCCACATGCTGCGTTGTTAGCTCGTGTTATGTATCTTGGTGTGCTGGCCCATGTGGCAGTGGGTGAAAATAAGTAAACTAGAGACCCATCTGACACGCGGTGAAGGAAACAAAGTTGAAACCACTCGGGGTAGCACCCTGCATGCTAGTAAATTAAGGGAGCATTGAGGACAAACTTCTTGCGCGCGAAGGACGCACTCGCGCACAATTCACCACTGCACGGGGGCATGCACAGAAGGACGCACTCGCGCACACCCAGCACACAACACACACCAGCACACGTGTACACCGGCGTCGCCGCCGGTTGAGATGGACGGCGAGGCAGCCAACAAGTGGAGGCCGCTCGAGCCAAAACCGCATCCGGCGAGCCTAGACTTCATCAGCAGCCACCCCGACGACATGTTGCTCGTCATCATAGGCCTCCTCCCCACCAAATCTGCCGTGCGGACCGCCCTGCTCTGCCGGTGGTGGCGGCCCCTCTGGTGCTGCGTCCCCCTCAACCTCACCGTCGACATCTGCCTCTGCGATGGGGATTGAAAACGCATGGCCGCAGTCTCCAAGATCGTTTCATCGCACCCTGGGCCAGCCAGACACCTTGACATCCGCATGTTCAGTACCAACTGCAAGGTCCAACCCAAGTTTAACGAGTGGTTCTTATCCCCCGCCCTAGATCAGCTCGAGGAGCTCAGCTTTGAGGCTAGACGATGTCGCTCTCTGCCGCCGTCCGCGCTCCGCCTCACGCCAACGCTGCGCCACGCCAGCTTCAGCTCCTGCTATCTTCCCCAGATTAATGTCGCGCCCGCACTTCTTCTCCTTCAACTCAAGCAGCTCGACCTCTTTGACGTTGTCATCTCGAAGAAGGCTATGGAGCACCTGCTCCATAGTAGATCCATAGGTTCATTAGCCTCCACATCGCCTCGACGAATCTCCGATGGATTTATGTGTCTTGCTGGCCCCACAACAAGACATCAATTGGGAAGAGATCACTCCACCTGTTCCACGTTATGGTCATTGAGAATGTGCCTTTCCTTGAGAGATTGCTTGTATCGGATCTAGAAGGTCCAACGTTGACGCGCCGAAATTGACAGCGTTGGTGTACTCGTCTGCCAAATTCTCCGAACTCTTTATTGGATCCGTAATTATTCAGGTACAACACTCGTCTTCTTCTCCGTATTCTTGAAATTCACATTTTTAAATTTCTTCTTGATGTATTTACGACCGTCTTCCAGAAAATGATTCCCACAAGCTTGACCCAGTCCATGCGCACAATGAAGATCTTAGCACTAAAATCTATCGGCCCCAATCTGGATCAAGTTGTTGGATTCCTTACATGCTTTCCATGCACGGAGAAGCTACTCATCAAGGTGAAACTTTTTCCTATTAGTAAACAGTAATCACAACGTAGCTCAATTTTTTCGTAATTTTCAGAAATTACGATGACAAGTGTAGTGTTGAAAACTACATCTATGCACTGCACTGAAAGAAATGTTTTTAGTATTTTTTCTCACGTGATCACCGGCATCAGTTTTATGTTGTACTACCATAGTAGCCTAGGCTAGTCATAGTGGAAAGTAACTTAGACTACTCCAATAACTCTATGGTTACCCTAAGGGCAAGTACTATCTCCGTCCTGGTTTACTCTTCCAATTTGGTAGTATCAAAATTTGACCATAGATTTAACTGACAAAATGTTAATGCATGTCACTAAGAACTATATCATTGGATTCGTATTTGAACATAATTTCAAATGGTGTAATTTTTAGTGACATGCATTGGCATTTTCTTAGGTAAATCTATGGTCAAAATTTTATACTAACTATGAGGTAGTATTCCCTCCTTCCCAAAATTCTTGTCTTACATTTGTTTAGATACGGATGTATCTAACACTATAATGTAACTAGATACATTCGTATTTAGACAAATTTAAGACAAGAATTTTGGGACGGAGGGAGTACAAAAGTGGGATATGTAGGCCAAAACATGTGCCAAATTCACTTGTGATGCATTTGGCATTGATGCCCCTCCATGTCTCACCTGGTGCCCCAATCTAGAGCACCTACTCTCCGGTGCCAAATTAACTCACGCAATGAAAAAACACTGCGTGGGAGAGAGAGAGGACTGAGGCAATAAAAAAACACTTGTTTGGGAGAGTGAGAGGCTGGTGTAGTTGGTTTGATTGATTTATTTATACATGTGGGTCTGTGTGCACAGCGGTGCCAACTCTCTCACATCGCGAGAGCGGTGCCGAAATCTTTTGATTTGACATCGATGCATATTATGCGGCATACTTTTGCGAAATATGGCATCGGCCACATAGTGGAAGGCAACAAATGCCCAAGCTCTTCACGTGCTCCTAGTTAAATGAGAGGAAACAGAAACAGAGAGAGAGAGAGGGAGAGAGAGAGAGAGTGAAAAAAATATCACTAGCCACCCAACCCTATCATATGAGCGAATGATATTGGTACCTCTTGATGACACGGCAATCTTATGCAGCCAGCTGCTCTAATATGTTCTCTTCTTTTGCAGATAAAAAAAGGCCCGAAAGTGAAAATGTGCTGCACTATAACAATCTCATCGAATGCCTTGATCTCCATCTTACAGAAATTGATTTGATCGACTACCGAGGCAGCAAATCTGAGATTAAATTGGCCAAGGTTCTACGTTCTGGAGGCAAGTGTGTTCAAGGTAAAGAGGTTTGGCGTTCTCAGGCGCAACAATGAATGGTGTGCTGATCACCGCAAGCGTCTAAGCCTAAATGACAAAGTCTCCGCAGAAGCTGAATTTGTTTTTGAAACATCAAGTTGCTAGAGACTCGAAAATTTATTTGCCCACTAGTGACTTGTGAGGGCGATGGATTTTAGTTTGTACGATAACGCTGCATCCACCTAAAGTAACGAAAGTTCTTATGTGAACTTCCTAGTAATTCCCTCTTCCTAGGTGCAACATTACTCCTAACATTTGTAATATCAGTTTGAAACTTGTAATATTGCCATGTCCTATTCTTGCATTTTCAAAATCCTGTGAATCAAACAGGTCTTGAGTTGGTGATGATGTTGTTCCTCCCATGTTTCACCAGTAGCCGTTGGATCTACATGTGACGCATACAAACCAAGCTTCTCCATTTTTGCAAAAAGATGCCCGCACGTGTTCCCTATTTACAAACAACTCCTTGTCTCTCACAATCAGCCTTATCTCCTCCCCACCACATCTCGAAGGCCGTGGAAAAATCTGGCGCGATGGCCGCTGCCGGAGCAGTCCACCCCCAATCTTGGTGTTCCGTGCAATGCACGGGCATCTACGCACGGAAAATTATGTCGAACAGGGCTAGTTGTAAGCAGGCTAGCTCTGCAGCCATGATGATAGTGACTACAGACGGTGAGGCTGACTACGGTATGCCCAACACGGCGCCTATACTCAGGTGTCATCTCCGGCGCAGGGTCTTGTCACTTCACTGTGTGGAGCAGCATGTAATAATTTGACCAACGGATAGTACAGTGCTAGTACTCCTAGGAGTACTACATTGATAGTACTACTAGTAGTACTAGTAGCACCACCGTCTGGATTTAGGAGTACTACCACGTCCATCTGGATTTTAGTATTTGACTAGCAATATCTAGTAATGCATGTCACAAAAAATGTACTACTCCCTCTGTAAATAAATACATGGTGTTTTATTCCTATCGGCGAGAGAACTTAATGTTTTCTTGCTAACTAGAGTCTTAATAGGATTACATGCAATGAACTAAACACTCCATGTCATGTTTGGTAGTCTCAAGTCATTGAAAGCATGCACGGCCCACATCTCTCATTGGTTGATATGTCACGAAATAAGAAACAAGGAGGGAGTTAATGCACCATGCCTAAGTGTTTTGGGATTATTTGGTTTTCGTAATGTGACTTACACAACATTTTTGTTTACATGCATTAACATTTTATTAGTTAAATCGAAGGTCAAAACTTGGCGCAAAATGCAAAGGGGGCCAATAAACCAGTAAACATCAAACTTCTCTCGTTTGGCCCCAACTAGAGGTCCACTGATATGACTATACTGCACCGGCACGGAGGGGGCGCAGCTTCATTGACTTACGGCAACTGCCTTTGGGTGAATGACACGTGGGCCTAGGGGGTGGCTGGCCCACCTATCGTACAGGCAAAGGCAGGTGTAGTAGAGGGCCGAGAAGTAGTACGAAATCCTACGCACCTATGCATGCTAACCAAGGGCAAGAGTGATCACTCGAATCGCAAGATCAGTTGACTAGTAGAATCTAAGCTAGACCCATGGAGGCGATGAGCGCGAGCATCAGCTGGCTGTGCCAGATGGTCCACGATGCCGGCCTACGGCCCGGCAACATGGAATGTTCCCAGGTAGTATTGCTTGAGGCCGGCAGGGCGAGGGGCCACTTGGACGACAGCTTCGTCTCCTTGTTCGACAAGGTCCTCGTTGGTTTCGTCGACAAGTTCACCATCGTCAAGAAGCTCGCGGACGACTTTGACGTAAGCCTTCAGCTGACGCGCCCAGGCTCTGCGATGCTCGCCACCCTCAACGGCCACTATGGTGACAACCTCTTCGATGCACTGGTGGCCCTGTGACTGCCTGCCGTCGCGCTGGAGAATGTCCACCTTGAGGTCGCGCTTGCCGCGCAGCGCCTGGCGCAGCAAGACACCATGGACATAATCACCCACGTCAACGCGCATGCAAGAGGAGGATGATCGGACGCTGGCCTTCTTGGACCGCAGGGAAACCTTGGACACAGTGTTCAGAAGCACGTTCAGCTCACTGCCAATGCCACTGCTCCACACACGTCGGTTGGTGACCCAGCGCACTAGGGCGTGAGGATGTCATTGATGGATCCGTATGTATTTTTATCTTTCCGTCAAATCCATGTAGTAGTATATGATACTATAGTAATTATCTTACCTTTCGCATCAACTTCATAATTTTCGTACGTACTCCATGCATGAACGGCGCCAGAACCAAACTTCTCATTACTCTAGGAAAAATTGTTATTTTCTATCTATCGATCGCGCCATGGAGCAGAACCAAAATTTACAAGTTACGAGTTCAAAAGGAAAAGCCTTCCGTGTTGGCGTCGCACCCCCACACGGTTGGTCTGGCACGCCGCTCAAGCGGGAATGCGTGCGGTGTTGCATTTTCACTTACAAGTGGGACCGTAGTTGAGAAAACCAACTATCGGCAAACCCCCACCCCGCCCACCGCGTGATGGCTGAGAAAATAGGAGGGAGAAGAGATGGCTGTAGCACAGACTCCAAGAAAATTGGTGTCGGATGGGACTCGTGTGTGTGGCGTGTGCCGTAGTGCTAGACGTGAATGCTAGTTATGGCCCATGCCACCCCACTATATCGAGCCTATATTGAGGTACAGTACGTAGAACAAATTTCCTGCAGTCCTTGCTCAGCACTCCTCTATATCTCTTCTCAGCCAGCCAGCGGAAGCGCGGAGCCCATCGTCTGTTTGCTCACATGCGGTCCCACATGTCAGTGAAAACGCAAGCGGACCCACTGAACCTGCACATCTTTCACCTCGACGTGCTGGTGATGAAAAACAAATCCAAGAAAGATCTTCGGTGGCCGCTTTTGGAGTTACTCAAGAGTAGTAAGATTCTATTTGCAGTTTAAAACAAGATGCACATCTCGTGGCTTCAACTTATCAACTACCACTCTATTTCCTTTCATGACATGACCTGGATGCTGGATATCCCATGTGTCGGCAAAAGGAGGAAGAACCCGACCAAATCTTCGGTTGTGCTCTCGGATTAGACTAGTTGTGCTAACTTAAAATTTTTATTCTGTACTCCCTCCGTTCCAAAATACTTGACTTCCATTTGTCCAAAAATGGATGTGCCTATATACTAAAACATGTCTAGATACATATATATTTTGACAAATAGAAGGCATGTATTGTGCGACGGAGGGAGTAGAATGGATGCAAGTTTTTGTATTGGGAAGAAGAGTACATCCATATATTGATAGAGCACAATTTAGTAGATGTTCTATCACTTTTAGCTAGCACAGAGGTTATAGATGAGATTAGTGCACTTGTTGATACTCCTACTTGGTATGCGTGTTGCTGCTTAGATGTAGAGAAAAACGGATTGGAGCGAGTACTAGAATAGAGGCTAAATATGAGACTAGATGCGAGGAAGTAACGTCTACTTCTTTACACTCGAAGAAGAAAGAAGCACGCAAGATCGAGCCTCCGCAGATCAACAATGAATGCATCGAGAAGGCACTAATCCAACTTACAGGAGTAGTAAAATGTATTCTTGTGGTTCTTGCTTTCTTTGGTCTTGCTTTTCTAGTCAAAATTATCATTGGAGTTCGTGCAAAACGGAGGTCCGTTTGGGGTCGTGCGTTGCAGTTGGCCTTACAAGTGGGACCGCAGTTAAGGAAACTGGCTATCGGCAAACCCCCACCTCGCCCGACGCGTGATGGCTGAGTTAGAGAAACGATGAGGCTGAAGAGATTGCTCTAGCACGGACTCCAAGAAATATGATGTCAGATGGAAGTCGTGCTGGTGGTGTGTGTCGTACTCCTGGACGTGAATGCTTGTTCTAGCCCATGCCACCCTACTACTCCTACTAGTTAGTACTATATAGTACTACTAGTATCGAGGATTCGAGGTGCTGGTTACATAGTACAGTATGGCTATAGTAAAAACACCCGCACGACTTGCAAAGCATGTGAAGCTAGTACAGATAGTGTACTACTATTGTTGATTGGACCCATCCGATAACCTGTTGCAATGCACGTACAATTATGTATTCGGAAAATATATTTTTTGCCTTGTCGCACCACTCACTCACAGAAGTAACTCGAAAGCCATTCATAAATTTAGTAAGTTTATCACAGGCATATCATTTTATTACAAACAACAGGTCATCAACCCACATCGACAACGAGGATACATTATAAATACTAAAATTTTCACCACACAACAAATAACAAGCAATGAAATGAACTTCAACTCAAACATTCCTCGGCGTTGGAAACGCTTGCTTTGAACCACAAGTGATTCTCTGGGACGGGCCATCCATTGTCGATATGGAGACCAACGCAGGACTGATCATCCAGGCTGAAGCGGCCTACTATATCAGTACCAGGGTAGGGAACCACCCAAATGTCCGAGGTATAGACACAGTTGCGTCTCATAAATGGTAATAATGTTGTGTCAACAACAGTTGGATTGCCTTTCACCATCATTGGATAGTTTTGTCCAAGGAAGAGCGAGTTTTCTCCAAGACTATCAATTATGTACCAGGGAGAAGGAGTTGGCGCTAGCACACTAGTATCCATCCCGAATACCATGCAACGGGTGTTGGAATAGGTCCGAAGAGTGCGACCATGGGAGACTACACCTGCTTCCTTAGTAGTAACATCATCAGTGGGCTGTATACACGTGAGAAGAGGTGATCCATCAGAATTAGTTGCCAGGCGCCAAATGGTATATGGGCGCTGCTCGTCCTCATGCTCGTGATCATCACCATCATCATCTCCCCCTTGGTTACAAAAATCTTCAAGTATAGGTGGTGGAATGTTCACAGGACCTTGGAAAGACAAGAAGAAGGTTAATTAGTAAGGCTGGCCATAGTGGGGGTAACATAAGTAGTATCATGCACTTGGGACTTGCAAACATGCTTATGTGGCAGGTAATTAAGGAAGAGAGAGATGGTTATAGTAACATAGGTAAATACCGTAACATAATAAATGTGATGCTACTATGTGTCATGCATGGCAATAAATGAGACCACCTATGATACTAATCTAAGATACTATGCACTATAGAGGTAGTAACATAAACTAGTAACATATGCATGTTACTAGTCTAAGTTACTGCCCACTATGACTAGCCTTGCTAACCCGCATGCATGTGGATGAGACAATTATAATTACGGTGGAAGACAAACGTACCGAAACAACGAGGATGCCATGCAAAAACAGTGCCACGAGTGGTGGCATCAAACACAAGGCCCTCGTATTGAATTTGCATCACAGTACTCATCCGTGTAGAGAAACTGGTTTTTGAGCCATATCCATCCAGTCAAACCACTGACGATAGGAACAAGCTTGTCGAAGATAGCAACAACTTCATAGTTGTTGTAATTCCAAGAGCGGTTGGGGACTCGAGAAATTGCTATCTTTCGTAGAAGACAGTCACCATGATTGTGTTTGAACGTGCGTACAATACCGGTGTGCTCAACCTCTAGGCAGTCTACTGAGATTTTTGGAAGTGGAACCCGGTCACGAGTGTACACATTCACAAGTTCCCACTCGCAGTTGGACCCAATGTAAACAACCCAATCTCCATTTGCGCCTTCCCAAGCCTTTCCCTCAAGCGATGGCATCTTAACATCATACGTATCATTATAAAGCGGCATCAACTTGCACAGGGCGAGGCCTCCGTCGTGACGGTGCCAGTCATCGGGGTCACAGCGAAGAAGTTAGGGGAGATCAAACCGCTCGTTGACTCTTGGGTTCCTTGTAATGATGTTATTATTTGACTCGAGAATGGGCTTGAACGAACCTGCCATGCTAGCCGAGGTGATGACGTCGCACCGATCAATGAGTTCCTCCACCACGTCATCTCTCAGATCAGGGCAAGAATAACGGGGTCGTTTCTGTCCTGTTCCCTCCATGGAGAAGACGATCGAACAATGGTGGAAGAAAGGGTGAAGGGATGAAGGAAAATAGAGGAGGGAGAGGAAGAGTGTGCGAAAGCAGTTCCAAATCGAGAGGGAAAGGCGAAGAGTCGATGGACGGTTGCCAGTTTGCCACGGTTCACGAAGGGGCGCCCCGGCCTACACGTCGGTTCGGAAATACTCCTACTACTCGCCGTCGTCTCACTGGTATGTGGAAAGGGACCACATGTCAACGCGACATGGTGTGTAATTTCTCGTGCAAAATGTGATCTGGCCGTGTTGGCCCGAGGTGCCGCATTAGTTATCGGCCTTTATTTTTTTAATGGCGCGCCATTCAGTTTTGAAGCACGACTAACTGTTACTATACGCAGAGAAAATATAAACTACTCTACCACTGCTCCACCTCCAGTACTAGTAGTATAAAGAAGATATATAGGCTGGAGCTTCAGCGCTTTCTTGCCAAGGGCTGCCCACTTGCTTCTCACACTACCACCCTCTCTCCAGATCTAAAAAAGACGGGCCCTCTATCCCTCCTCACCGGTGGTCACAGATATACGGGGAAGAAAATGACGTGCAGCGTTGACGCACTCGTCGTCGGCGAGTGAGGTCACGCACTAACGACAAGGCCGTCCTCTCAGACCTAGCGCCCGCGCGGGATCGCTGCCGTAGTTTGTGCGGAGGACGACGGCCACGAGCGAAGCCACTTCCCGCCGACCCTTAGGTATGCTACCTCTTTTCGAACCATACCCTTGTTCTACTGCCCCATCTGGCACGTCGTTGCATGTGGATCTTTTTCCACTTCACCATCTTCCCAATTTGCTATCCTCTGCTCTGCTGGCCACGCAGACGAAAACCATAATTTGCACTATTAAAGGAAACCCTACTTCATGTAGACTAATGCATGTCTAGGTTGAATAAGGAAAGGAAGGGAAACTATACTGTCCAAGAGAGTAGGCATGGAACCCGCATCTAGGTTGAAAAGGGGAAAATAAGTAGCTAAGGAACAAGTCTCGTGTCTCTTGGTTGAAGAAGGGTAGAAACGCATGACAACGCAATAGAGAATGACCAGGTCAGTCGGTTTGTTGTCCTCACATAGAAAAAAGGTGGCTAAAGAGAACAAAAATGGGACGTAATCTGCATATGCTGCCTGGATATTTGTTGCTCTGGGCAACCATACCTCCCTCACCACTCTGCGTCCGTGGAGGTACATCATACTGGTGCACCCACTGTCCGAATGGGCCTCCCATGCTCTTATTGGCACTTTTTTTGATGTTAGTATAACGCCAGCAGTCAAGTCAAGCAATGCTACTGCTAAAGTGATGCCACATTTAACTAATGGCGCTCTGAGTCTAATGCCACAGATAAATTTAAGTAGTGCCATTTAATGTCACTGGATCATTTCAGGGTTAGCTATTGATTGTGGATGTATTAAAGATATTTCAGCTAAGGCATTCTAATGCTGTTGCACAGCCAGTATACCAACGATGAAACTTGTTACCACCTTCAGATTTTTGCACTGTTAATGCTTATAGATTACATACCTAACTTTCATGAGATAAGTTGATTTTTTTGTACAGTGTCACCAAAATGCCAAGGCGCTGATGTCATTTTATTTAGGTTAAACTGCACAGACAATTATGAAGACAAGAGGAAAGGTCAAGAGTGGGCACCTCCTCCTCCGGCTATTCTCTTGATTATCAAGAGGAAAGATCAAGTTTTTATGTTTGATCAATTATCAAGATTGGGATAGCAATTTTTAAGGTCCCCCTGAGTTCGAAATAATATTTACCTTGGAGGTACATGGTTTGCAATTTTTTTATACTGTCATTAGTTAATAATGCTAGTTACATTCAGACTTTTGTATTTGGTTTAATGCTCATGCACAGCTAGTATACCAATGCTGAAACTTGTTACCTTTACATTTTGTATTGTTAATTCTTATAGAAACCTTCCAGTGCTAGAGTTTATTGAAATATGTTCAGTAAAACCATTGTACTATACCCTGTAATAAACTAACTACTCTCCTGTTGCACTAGCCACTGGATTAGTGTATATTTGTAGTATTCGAATGGTGTTGCATTAGCGTATGGACATAAATGAAGTGTGGCAAGCTTTCACAGATATGTGCGCAAGAAAACTACTACCTGTTTTTCTAAATACTAGACGTTTGGGTACTTTAAATTGAACCGCGAAAACGTCTTATATTAAGGAACAGAGGGTGTAGAGTTCACTCAAATTATCCCGGTAAAGCTAGTCACACCTTTGTTAAAATTAATGTTCATTATGTTATCAGAGGAGGTCTGTATGTTTGTCTCTAATGCCTGTCTACTACATACCCGACATCATGATGTAATATTAAGTCATTTCCTTTTGTACAGTGTAACTAAATTGTCAAGGCGGTGATGGCATTTTATTTTAGTAGAACTGCACAAAATTTGCTTAAAAGAAGAGGAAAGGTCAGGAATGGCTCAGTTTTTCAGAAAAAAACTATGTATGCCTTCCTGACATCAGTCGTTGTTGCTTTATTTATTCCTTCAAACAGGTGGTTAGAAATAGTCTTGCTACATTTTCCCATTAAGAAATTGGAATGCTTATATTTGTGAGCCTATGCTTCAACTAGTGCCACTTTTATAGTAATCGCACTTTCAATATCTATGGAAACAGGGATGCTCGATTTTAGTGGAGCTGCAGAAAAAGTCCAACTGGTTCAACATTAGGAGCATGTTTTTGTCAAACCTTTATATCCAATTGGTGGCACTATGAGCTGTTCATTACGAAGGTACATGGTTTGCTACTATCTTGCTACTCTTTTTGTACTGTCATTAGATAGTAATACTAGTGCTTTGCATGTGAATTTATTGGCAGGGTGGACCTACATTGGAGGTGTAGGACAGGATTCAATGATTGGATGCTCAATTTCGTTTGTATCGATTTCACCTCTTCCATCACTACGAACGTGGTGTGGTATATGTTTACTAGCTGCTTGATATTTGTGCAGACGGAGATGTCTGCCCGTTGTTATTTGGCAAACAAACAAAGTGTCCGCAATTTTGGTTGAACTGCACAAGAGAATAGTATAGTCACTGCATGCAGTGCCATTTGAAAATAGACACAAAGATTGGATAGTCACTTCATGGACTGCAGAAAAGTAGTACTGTACTATTTACTGGCCAACAGTTGGTGCTTCATTGCTTTGGTCTGATTATACAATGGGCACCATTTTCCCTAAGTTAAAGTTTGTATTCCGAAAATAGTGTCGCGGTGTGATCGAGAGAAGACCAAATCGTATTGCAGTGGATCTTCCTCCATCATGTGTGGTTCATTCTCATGGTTCCAGCTGTTGGTGAAACCACTTACGTTTGCAAGAGGAATTGTAGACTTCACAAACAAATTTGTCTTTCAGTCTGTACTGAATGTTGGCCAAGAGAAGCATCCATGTTAATAGGAAGAACAGATGTTTTTTCTAGATCTTTGCTTTTGGAGCTACATATTTGTATATGATCTGGAATCATTGAGATGCATTAACATGTTGATCTTATGTATGGGAATCGTACTAGTTTGTTTTAGTTCCGACGCAAGATCCGAACTGGCTAATCTTTGCTTTTGGAGCTACATATTTGTATATGATCTGTGAATCATTGAGATGCATTAACAGTTACTTATTTCTGTTCGCTCAGTGTTTACAAGTTACTGATCGATCACTTGCTAGCATACAAATGCGCACCTAGAAGTTTTATTTGCAACGCAAGATGCGAAGTGGTAGTTTTTTGAATAAAAATGCCTACCTCTGAAGAAACTGACAAGCTAAACTATCGATCCTACACGGATAAAAATGCCTACCTCTGAAGAAACTGACAAGCTACACTATCGATCCTACACAGATAAATAGCATATCACGCACGTACTACCTCCTTTCCGGTTTGCAGGGCTCAATTCAAGAAACGACCTACTCGATCCTACACGAATAAATAGTGGATCACGCACGTACTAGTACCTCCTTTCTGGTTTGCAGGGCTTAATTCAAACCACTCACCAACCAAGGTACTCCCTCCGTCCGGGTTTATTAGTCCCGTGAGCAAAGCAGCAAGACCAAGGCATGGCAATAATTAACGGCATGCAGAAGTTTAAGCATAATTAATTCTAGAGATTTAAGTGGCTGCATGCGTGCCCTCGGCTGCGACTCGTTGCATGCTGCTTCGCGTACTGCCTGCGAGCGATTCTGAGTGCCTGCATGCAGCCGGCTGTAATTAAGGCAGCTAACTGATGCGAAAAAAGATACGCTTTAAATGTTGTAGGCTTTTTAAATCCATGAAATCATTATTGACAAGGAGGGAGATGATTTGAGTGCACTCGTTTGATAGCCATGCCGACGTGCGACCTAGACGGGACGGGACGGCACAGTCATAATTTCAGTTTCCCTAGTTTTCCATGGCAAGCTGGTGCGCTAAGCCATTATGCATTGAATTCCGATGACCGTCGCGCTACCTTCCCCCTATAAGTACTATTTCCCGGCATTCTCCAGTGCCACCATGACCCAACTCGCCATATCCTCATAAGCCCCTACAAGCCCGACGTCGCTCGCCACGTCCGCCATGCCCCCGCCCGTCCGTGGTAGGTGACGCCGGAGGCGGTCACCGCCGGAACTAGTGTTCGGTTTTTCACCGTAAGGCAGACGGAGGGAGGAGGCATTCTATGTGTCTTTAGATGGAAATGCATAGATCGAGGAGTTGTTGGAGTGCGACCGCATGGCGGAGGAGCAGGAGTTGTTGGAGCGCGATCGCCTGGCGGAGGAGCAGCATAACGCCGATTTGCGCCGCCAGCGGGACATGGAGCAGCAGCGCACCGACGCTCTGAGTCACGAGCAGAGCGCCCGCAACTGGGCCGACTACGTGGAGGCCGGCGCCCGGCAAATAGCCCTAGAGGCTGTCGGGCACGCACGCATTTGCGACGCCGATTTTTACTACCAGCTCGTCAAGTGGGTTTCCCGCTTGGAAGCCGAAGCTTCGGTGGACCACACCGGCATGGAAAGGGCCAACGCGCGCGAGCAACGCGCCCTATCGCACCGCTAGCAAGTCCGAGGCGAGGCGCTGGACGCCGGTGCTGGCGTTTAGCGTGTACCGCCGGCATCGTCTAGTTAGCTAAGAGTAAGTTAGTACTTGTCTAGTGGGAGTAGATAGTTAACTTGGCTATGATGGTTGTCAAAGTGGAAGTTCAGTACTCTATATGTGGATCAGACCTGTTACTTTGCTCTAAATGTTGAGCTTTCCGTTTGAACGTATGGAATGGGCTATTATTTTTTTAAATGGGTTGTATTTGTCCTCCACGGGTTTAGAGGCTGACTTGTGGGCCTAGCAAGTTGACGCGTACACAATCAGGAGATGATTGTACGTGGAGAGGATGACAGCAGGGACCCGCCAAGGTCATGGCAGTACGCAAGCAAGTGCCTCCTTATTTCAAGCCAATAAAAAAATGGCTCCTCCTAGTGGATTTCTGACATCTGGGTCCCATGGCATTGTCAACGTAGTCAATAAACGAGAGATTTCACAACGACCGGCTGACACCAGGGACCCAGCAGCTCGCCCAGTTATTTTTGTTTTGGGTTAATTTGATAAATGCCTCATGGAAATGCCACTGCAATTTTCAAACTTTGAAAAATGCCATTTCATGCCATTTCTAGTGGCATTTTTTGAAGTTTGGAATGGCGTTTTTCAAAGTTTGCAAACTGCAGTGGCGTTTTTCAAAGTTTGCAAAAATTGCAGTCGCATTTTTCAAAGTTTGGAAATTGCATTAGCATTTTTATGAATCGCCATAATTGGAGTGGCATTTATATAATATGCTTTTGAGATGGAAGCAGGGTGTCAACTGGGCTGTGCGGGACACTCTGGCCTGTCTAGACAGCCTTTTCTTTTATGTTTACCACAGACCAGCTCAGTAGTTTTTTTTTCTTTTTGAAAATGGCTAGCCCAGTTTTTTTGTGATTTGTCAGGTAAGTCACTTTATCAGGCCTGTTGGGCTAGACGAGGAGAGCTTCATTCGGCTGGCCGAGAAAATGGCCTATCAGTAATGAGAAATGGGTTGTACATTTTTAAAACACATCGAACCGACAATTAGTTTCAAATATCTTTTTTTTAATTTGGAGATTTTAAATTGCATTGATTTTTATGCGTGGAATTTTTTTTCGATTTTATATTGATATACATTTATTTTTAAAATCGGTCTGAATGTGACTCGAAATTTCGGGATTAAAAGCAGTTCAGACCGCACCGACATATGCAAAATTTCATATAATTTTTTAACCGTGGCCACAATATGGGCTGTAATGCTAACAAAAAGAATATGGGTTCCAAAAAAAACCCGTAAGAATTAGCAAATGGGCTGTAAACTATTTGAAATAATGGCAGATCGGTTGTATGCTGTTTTACATAGATTTGAGGCTTTCCACAGATGGCATGTATACTGTTGGATGAACATCCAACGGCCGTCGTGCTTCTTCAATCTCTGCTCTTCCTGCTCCAGCCGCTCAAACAAGCGCCGGCGGGACTGCCTGCTCCCTCCCCCCTGCGGCCGGCTATGCTGCCGCACAGTCCTCACCGCCCCACCGTACTCCCATCGCTGGCCTAGCTATCCCTCTACTCACCCTCAGTCCCACACATGATGTTATTCTCCCGCGACGGCAGACGAACCAGTAAACCCTCGTACTCCTCCGCATGGCTCCGTGTTGTTCCCTTCCTAGGCTTTGTCGTCTACTACCCTGGTGCTCTCGGCGCGGCCAGGTCAACATGGTCAATGAACGACATCCATCGGAAGTGGACTGTACATGGAGAGGCTGACAGCTGGGTCCATGGACGCACGCAAGGAAATGCCTCCTTATTACGCGCAAAATAATGATTCCTCCACCAAACATCTGGACCCACCGAAAGGGCCTCTGTATTTCGCGAAAAAACTTTACCGCCGCTGACAGCTCCGACCCACCTGCTATATCTTCGCACGCAAGGAAGTGCCTCCTTATTACGCCCAAAAAAAGAATACTCCCCCTGCTAGCTGGGACCCAGTATAGTGGGCCTACTAAGTTGACGGGGACAAAGGGCTTTGTCAACTTAGTCAATATGCACGATTCTAGCTCGACTGACCGTACGATGTCGATCCAACGGCCGTAGTGCTTCTTCAACCTCTGGTCTTCTTGCTCCAACCGCCCAAAGCAGCGCCGGTCGTGCCGCCTGCTCCTGCCTCCCGTGGCCGGCTGTGTTGCCACGGAGGACTCACCACCCCCATACTACTCCCACCGCTGGCCAGGCCATCCCTCCACTCCACTCACCCACACCCCTGTTATTCTGCGGCGACGGCAGCGCAGCTGAACCAGTGAACCCTCGTACTCCTCTCCATGTGGGCAGCCACTGCCGCGTCTTACCCGGCTCCGCATCGTCCCCTTCCTAGGCCTCGCCGTCTTCCACCGCCATGGTGCTCTCGACGCGGCGTGGTCAATGTGGTCAATGACCGAATTCCATTAGAAGAATACTGTACGTGGAGAGGCTGACAGCTGGGTCCATGGCAGCAGCAAGGAAGTGCCTCCTTATTACGCGGAAAATAATTATTCCTCCACCTGACAGCAGGGACCCACCGGACGGGCCACCAGTATTTTCGCGAAAAAAAACGTTTGCCCCTGACCGCTGGGACCCACCCGACGGGCCACCATATTTCACGAAAAAACGTTCCCCCTGCTATCAGCTCGGACCCACCTGAAGTGCCTCCTTACTACGCACAAAATAATGAATACCCCCCAGCTAGCTGGGACCCACCTTGGTGGGAGGCTGACTTGTGGGCCTACTAAGTTAACGGGGATGGAGGGCTTTGTCAACTTAGTCAATATAAATGATTCTAGCTCCAGTGACCATACGATGTCCATCCAACGGCCGTAGTGCTTCTTCAACCTCTGGTCTTCTTGCTCCAGCCGCCCAAAGCAGCGCTGGTCGTGCCGCATGCTCCTGCCTCCCGTGGTCGGATGTGCTGTCGCGGAGGCCTCACCGACCCCTACTATTCCCACTGCTCGCGAGGCCCTACGGTGACGGCAGCCTCACATCGCAGCCAAACCAGTGAACCCTCGTACTCCTCTCGGCGCGGGCTTCCACTGGCGCGTCTTCCCCGGCTCCCTGTCGTCCCCTTCCTAGGCCTCCCCGTCGTCCACCGCCCTGGTGCTCTCGACGCGGCGTGGTAAACATGGTCAAGGAACGATTTCCATCGGACGTGGACTGTATGTGGAGAGGCTGACAGTTGGGTCCACGACCGCAACAAGGAAGTGCCTCCTTATTACGCGGAAAATAATTATTCGTCCACCTGACAGCGGGGACCCACCGGACGGGCCACCGTATTTCGTGAAAAAAATGTTTCCCCCCTGACTGGTGGGACCCACCAGCTACACCTTCGCACACAAGGAAGTGTGTCCGGGCAAAAAAAACGATTCGCCCCTCTGACTGCTGGGACCCACCAGCTACATTTTCGCACGCAAGGAAGTGCCTGATAGTCGGGACCCACCTGGTCGAAGTGTACGTAGTGTTTTCAATCTGGTCGCGAACGTGTACGTACATACCGGTCGTTGTAGAGGCGCGCACGTGTCGTAGTAGAGGCGCGCACGTAGCATGTACACGTACATACGGCGGCCAGGGTGCAAGAAAGAAAATACAGCCACGTATGTGTACATACGGGCGGGGTCTCGAACGCCTAGTCGCGCATACGTACGGCAAGGGCTCATGTTCATCGGGAGGAAACGGAATGCATCGTGTTCATGGGGAGGCAACGGAATGCGTCGTGTTCATCGGGAGGCAACGGAATGCGTCGTGGTCATGGGGATGCAAGGGAATGCGCCGTGTTCATCGGGAGGCAATGGAACGCGTGGGAGCCAACCGGCTTGGACAGAACAGGCAATGGAAACGAGGCCTGGCGTACCGCACAACGGAGGAAACAGCCTTGTGTTCGACCGGCCACGTTCGAAATGGGGTCCTGTTGATTGGGAGGTGCCTGGCGTACCGCAAAACGGAGGAAACGGACCTCCTATGGTCGAAACGGGGGTCCTGTTGATCGGGAGGGGTGTGGCGTACCGCAAAACGGAGGAAACGGACCTCCTACGGTCAAAACGGGGGTCCTGTTGATCGGGAGGGGTGTGGCGTACCGCAAAACGGACGAAACGGACCTCCTACAGTCGAAACGGGGGTCCTATTCATCGGGAGGGGTGTGTCGTACCGCAAAACGGGACTCCATGGGATACTGTTCATCTCCACCGTCGACCTCCTCCAGCCTCCACGGGCTACCGTCGGCCTCCTATAGCCTCCACAGGCTCCTGTTCATCCAGCCTACACCGCGCGCTACTCCACGGGCTACTGTTCAACCACCCCTCCACGGGTACCCCTCCATCGTCTACTATTCATCTAGCCCTCCACACCACGGGGTCCTGTTCAACCACCCCTCCACGGACACCCTTCCACCGTCTATTGTTCATCCAGCCCTCCACACCACGGGTTCCTGTTCATCCAGAGGCAACGCCATCGCTCACTGTTCATCCAACACCCCCCCCCACCAACGCTCACTGTTCATCCAATCGATTGGCTTCAGTTAGCAGCAGTAGCGAAGGAATCGCTCCATCGGGTTTAGTTAACAGCCATCGATCGATCCCTCGGGTGCAGTAACGCGTAGCCTGCAGTGCAATCGCTCGGTTTCAGTTAGAGCCCAACGCCTCGCTCGGCTTCAGTTAGAGCCAACGCCTCACACACACGCGCGTACGTACGAGAGAAACGCGCATCGCTCCGCCCCCGACCTCCCACCGTAACCAGCAACTCCCCAAAATTTTCCTCCCCCTCGCTTCTACCACGGTTATTTCCGTCATGGACGGCCCAAAGAATGTCATGCAGCTGTGTCTCCGGCCCGCCCAGTATGAAAAGCCCATTTTGTGTCATGATTTTTTGTCATAGAAGTAGGAGCCACCCACATCTATGATAATACCGGGTTTTGTCACAATTATCGTCATAGAAGTGTCATATGTATGACAGAAAAAAAAATCGTTCGGCCCAAAATGTCATGGATGTGTCTTTTTTTTGTAGTGCACCTCCCCACTCGCCCTAAAACTCGCTTATTCCCCAAGCGGCGTGCTAATGGCACGGTTGGGTTACCCATGCCCGTATTGATGAGAATCCCGTGATAAGGGGACACGATCTCTGCTGTGACAAGACGTGTCAATACAGTCGCACCTCGAAATACGGGATGGCATGTTAAAACGGTCCGAATAAAGATCAGGTTGTGGCATGATGTCATGCTATAAAAAAGTTGTCAGCAGATTAGGCTCGTGGAATATTATACTCTCTACGGTGGTGTATGGAATTTGTTTTACAGGGCCGGACATGATTCTTGTGTTCAAAACCTACTTTGGAGTATTCGGAGAAGGAACCCGCCTTGCAATGCCGAAGACAATCTGCGAGCCGGACTCATCATCATTGAAGCTTGGTTCAAGGGCTACTGAGGGAGACCTGGATTAAGAGGTCCTCGGACAGTCGGACTATATACATTGGCCGGACTGTTGTGATATGAAGGTACAAGATAGAAGACTTCATCCCGTGTCCAGATGGGTCTCTCCTTTGCATGGAAGGCAAGCTTGGCGATTAAGATATGTAGATTCCTTTCTCTGTAACCGACTCTGTGTAACCCTAGCCCAATACAATGTCTATATAAACTAGAAGTTTTAGTTCAGAGGACGAGGAACAATCATAATCATAGGCTAGCTTCTAGGGTTAACATCTACGATCTCGTGGTAGATCAACTCTTGTAATACTCATATCATCAAGATCAATGAAGCAGGAAGTAGGGTATTACCTCCATAGAGAGGGCCCGAACCTAGGTAAACATTGTGTCCCCCGCCTCCTGTTACCATTAGCCTTGGACGTACAGTTCGGGACCCCGTACCCAAGATCCGCCGGTTTTGACACCGAAAGTCAGCCTAATATCCATCTGTATCATTGTCTTGTACTCCCCACATGTATCTTTGTATGATCTGAAGTTTGATTAGGCCTACCTCAAAGTCTGGTTATTTTGATTTCCTCCTCACATGTTTCTTTTTATGATGATGGATGGAGGGATGAACAACAGTGGACAAGTTCTGACTAACTCATTGTTTTATGTCCTTATATTGACTGTAGTTAGAACTGATCATCATAGAAAGCAGAATAGGAGTTGATGCATTAGTTTTATGTCAATGCATACTCTTGGTTTCAAGAAGATGTTGTTGGTACTCATTGTTGCATGGTTAACATGAATTCACAATAACAATCTTTTTTTCAATTTGAGATTTTGTTAAATAGCTATGTGAGATGTGCTCCAAAATTGAGATATGATGAGTGGTAACTAAAACAAATCAAAGAACATTTTTTTTGCAGATAGTCGTCCCGCCATTACACCGGTTTGGGACGGCCGTCTTGGTCGCGCTCGATGGTGATGCGTGTCCGACTGTGGTTGACAGCCGGCTCCTTGTCTTTCTTTCCACGGACCCCGCCAGTCGGCGTCCGAGACGTCACACCTTGATCTCGGCGGGGTGGCGGGTCGTCGTTTTGTCGCCGCGGCGCCTCCGTGCGGCAGCCGGCTTTGTTCTGCGTGGCAGGTGCGTCGAGGAGCTGCTGAACTCGCTCCGTCATCAGGCGGCGCTCTTCTCCCTCAAAGTTGTCGAGCTCATCCGCCGCCGCCTGGGCGGCAGAGATGTTTTCCGCCGGCGTGGCATACACAGGGTGATCAGCCCCGAACCGATTGGCGATTGCCACGCCGCGATGCTGGACCGCGCCTAGGCGGCTAGGCCCAGTCGGAGCCGGCGAGCCGCCCACGGCGCGATCCATCTCGTGTTGGTAAGCTTCTGACAAGCGTCTCATGCTTGCCAGCTTCTTTGCGCCCTCGACGAGCTGAAGGCAGAGCGCCTCCAGCGTCTCGGCGTCAGCGTCTCCCGGAATCGGCGCGGTGAGGTCTCGCAGAGCCGCGTCGAGCGGGTCGTGCGCTCCCTCACCAGAATGCTCGCCGTGATCGAGGACGAGGACCTCCGTGACGGTGCTTCCGCCGCTTCCCGCGTAAGGGAGTGGCTCGTCGTAGACCAACACGTTGGCGGGGAACGCGTCGAGCGACGCGGTGTCGGAGTCGACCAGCATCAGGTCGGTGGATCCTATGGACTCCATGTCCACAGCAGGGTTGCCGGCGACGTGGAGTTCGTCGAGAAGACCCGCGAGGAGGCTCTCGGGGCTGATCGTTCCTACGTCGGACGCAGGCTCATCGGAGAAGCGAACCTCGCCGATAAGCTCGGCAAGGCAGCTGGCCGCGCAGGCGATCTCAGCGTCGTGCAGCGCGTCGGCGCAAACTCCATCTAGCGTGCCGGGCTAGCTGTGCTCGCCAGGGAGAAAAAAGGTTCCTGTCCAGAGCAGGTCTCCGGACGACGGTGCACCTCGCCCCATGGTGGGCGCCAAATGTCGGGGGTTGGGTACGACATATGCCAAAGGATGGCTAATCATGGTGGGAGCGAGTAGAACGTCGCCAGTGCCCGGAAGCGGGATGAGGCGAAGACATGCACGCCGGCAGATCTTACCTAGCTTCAGGGCTCTCCGTGGAGATAACACCCCTACTCCTGCTCTGCGGGGTCTCCGCATGGTCACTACGGCAAAGTGAGTACAATGGTGCTCATGGAGCTGTTTCTGGAGGTAGAAGAGGGCAAGGCTAGCTCTCTCCCTCCTATATTCTGGGGTCTTGTGCTATCTGGGTCCGAACCCTTTGCATGGGCTCTCCTGGGGGTTTATATAGGCCTACCCCGAGGGGTACAACGGTAATCCAGCTGGGCGCGGGTCCCAGCCGTCTTTCTCTCAGGCCGTCGTCTTCTCCGCCGACTACTTGGGCCCACCGACTGGCGGGCCCCGCGGACATGCCTGGTACTGTAGTGGTGCTTCTGATGACGCTGGCCTGGTCATGAGGTCATGGCAACAGTGCTGCCTCCTGGCGTGCGTTTACTGTTGCCATTCCCCATCTTGTCTGATTAATGGCGTGCGGGGCCCGAAGGAGGAGCCGGCCGACTCCAGGGGGCCGACTCCCACGGATCCGGCTTCAGGGCGCGCTCGCCATCTTCTGTCTACCCGCTGACAGGTGGTCCCGCCGTCCCTGGGTCGTACAGGCAGGCGTCGTGGGCACAACGCGCCGCCCACCAAGGCTGAGGTCAGGGCCGGCATGGCAACAGTGTCGCGCCACGACGGAGATCTCCAGCGATATGGCGCACTGTGGCCACGCTGGTCCTTCATGGGCAGGGCGGAGGCGGCCACTCTACGACCGTCCCCCGCCCTATCCACCGCGGCAGAGGCAGGGGGTGGTTGGAGTCGCCAGCCGACTACCCTCAACCGGCTTCTCTGGAAGTCGTCAGCCGAGAGTCGGCTTGTCTTGGAGTCGGTTCTGGGACTCGGCATATCTGGGAGTCGGTTCGGGGACTCGGCAGATCTTGGAGTCAGTTCTGGGACTCGGCAAATCTTGGAGTCGTTCCTGGGACTCGGCATATCTGGGAGTCGGCTTTGGGACTCGGCAGATCTTGGAGTCGGTTCTGAGACTCGGCTTGAGGGGCGCAGCCTGTCCCGATGTCTTGAAAGGTTCTGGGGCTCGGGTTGGCCTACCCATGGCCCATTACTCCGACAACATGGCCAACTGATTCTCCCAAGCGGACCAAAGACTAAATTTGTACATCAGTGTGGAGTTGTTGTTAGGGACAACATCCCGATCGGCATCCACAAATAGAATAAGAAGAAGGACGTTGAAGTATCTTATGTTGATGATAGACAGAAAGATGAGCTATGGAACTCGCTCATGAAAAATTTCAGCCTACCGCCAGAGGAGGATCCAAATAACCCAGTTATACAGTGACAAGTTAAGGCGTGGTCCCTTAAGAATATGGCAGAACAATTCAAGAACTGGAAGAAGAGATTGAATGAACAGTTTGTCGAGCAAGATGAGACTCCAGAATTCACCGGTCAATATGCGAAGATAAAAAATCACTGGCCCACATTTGGGGCGTACAAGCAATCAGACAGAGCTAAGAAAAGGTCGCAGATAAATAATAAAAATGCTGCAAAGAAGTTGTATCACCATGTTACAGGGCCAGGTGGCTACAATTTTGCCCGGCCTACGTGGGACAAAGATGAAAATGACCTGCTTGCTAAAGTGGTCCAACCAGCGAAATTGAACTAGCTCGAACGGCCAAGGAGTTGGTTGTTCAGGCATGGGGGAACTTGGGACCCAAAAATAGGCAAGTGTGTTTTCACGAAAGCTCAACTTGAAACTATCGTAAAAAAATATTCAGGAAGCAATCTAGGAAGTGCAGGAAGGCAGGTTCCATCCCGACAGAGAGAAGGATGAGCTGCCCTCGGTACTCCTGAACACCCTGGATGAACACGAGGCACATCAGGCTCCATTGCGTGGAAGCATGGGTTTCTCGCAGCACTGGTTATAGAAGCCGAGAGAGAAAGGATAATGAGGAAGTAGACCTAATCCAGAAGATGGAAGAAAGATTAGCACTGCATGAGAAGAAACTAGAGGTACTTACCAGTCAGCGAGCTACCGGCCCACCATCTCAGCGGCACGAAGATCCTTCATTCGATGCTGCCCACAAAGAAGCTACCCGATCATCTGAGTGGAAAAGCAGCATGACTTTCATGAAGCTTGTTCGGCCTGATATCAGGCTCCTCGCTACCCCATGGATGATATCATGGAGAAGAAACATTGTGAGCTAATGGCAAAATGCCATAACCTAACCTTGAAGGTGGTGGTCGTTTATGTCTTAGCTTATCAATCTGATGAACTTTCCATTGCGCTATGATTCCAGATGGCTTTGTTGTTTTTGGCGTGGATGAAGTTATGGATAGATTTGAGGGGTTGGAGCTTGAATACTCTACAGTTGAAGGGGGAATCATCTGGAAAATGTCTTAAGGACTACCATTCTATGGAGAAAGGAAAACATCTTGCTTCCAAACTAGACGCCGCCTAAGCAGACTTAGCTGGAGGAGGCGCCTCAGCAGACTCCTCACATTCCAGATCAATCTCCGCTACCTCAGCCATCTCCGCCGCGTCAGTTGTCTCCACCGCCTTAGTTGTCTCTGCTCCGTCAACGGACTCCGACGAGGAGGGCTCCCTTCAGCAGAATCCTCCTTCTCCTTAGTTGTTTCCGCTGTGTCGGCGGACTCCGCCATGTCTGTCTTCTCTCCGCCACCTCACAATGGCGAAAGAGAGTCGCTGCCACTCCAGCGGCTAGCAATACAACAACTGAGAAATCCATAGCAGGTACCACTACAAGAAATATGTCAACTAGTGACCTTCTGTCAGTGACCCTGGAAGAATTGGTCATAGATCTATGACCATTTGAGACCAATTGGTCAAAAAGCTGTTCGGGGTGCTCCAAACCCTAAACCATTGCGACCATTTTGGTCAGAAAGGTCGTAATTTCCTTACACGAAATGGTCATAAAGCAAATAGCGGTGGTTTGCTGCCTTATCTCTAGTTGTTAATGACCAATAAAGATGGTCATAGCCTTGTAAATTGTTGTGGGTTGTGATGACTAGGCGCCATCTCATCAGTTTTGCCTATGTGTAATGTCCATGTGTCAATTTTTGCCCTAGGTTGTGAAGCAACCTATATTTCTGTTATTCCAAAAATTCCCAAAAAAACCTCATAAATTGTTTGCATCATATCTTCATCAAATATGTCAAAAACCTTCCTTGCCTAGTTCAAAAATGATTCAACAATATTCATTTTCCTATTCTGTTCAGAGCAGCACTTTGTGAAGGAAGTGTTATTTATATATTCTTGATTTCCCTAAAAAAATTTGAAGACATTCTTCTTAGTATATGATCATCCTCAACCAAAACTCACGCCTATTGGCCATGTGCATTTCCCGTGCCGCTAATCAAACACTTGGCTGCTAATTCATGTTTGAGCATAGTTCAGTCACCTCATGAGAATCTTATGTTATAATTTTCTTCCTAACACCTATTTGGGGAGTGCCCAACCCACTAGACATTTCTAATTGGCCCAGAACGAATGGCAACACCACGGTCATGCAGTGACCATGCGACGGGCATGCGAGCTTACGCGCTCTACAGTTGGGGCCCTCGGCCACCGTCCAAACCTCGATGTATCACCACCAAACCATGTATTTATGACTAAATAGGTACTTATGTACCTAGAAATAATTTTTGGAAAAAATAAAGAGCAAACTATGAGGCAATTGCAGTTCAAATTTGACCCGCATCCTACTGAATTGGTGGGAATTTGTCTTTTTCACCAGAGGTGGATCAAAACTTTTGACACACAACCATTTTGTAAATTGTGCATTATGAATGGCCTAGTAATTTATAAAATTGATTAGGCAAAATTTTGCAACAAATATATAGTAGGTCCTTCACAAAAAAAACTCATTTTGGGCACTCGAAAAAATGGAAAATGAATTTTTCGTCCAAAGAAAATGAAAACTTCCTGAGGCAACATTGTTTGTCATTCCAAGATGCACCCTTGTGCATGATATGAGGTCATTTGAACAAACTATGCCATGAATGTGGCCATAAGATTGATTATTTGGCTTCAAAGCCATGAATCTTCATACATGATAGCTCATTTCTGAGAACACTTTTTAAAAATAATTACCATATTACAAGTTTATTATTTTTTATAGAAACTTGGTCACATATAATGACACAATGTGGAGGTTTTTTAATTTTTTGATTTGTTTTTGAATTTTTATGCCCGTTTCAAAATGCGGTCAAAACGGCGGGCATGACCGTTCCTATAAATGATTAAATAGATACTTATGTACCTATAAATGATTTTTGGAAAAAATAAATAGCAAACTACGAGGCAATTGTAGTTCAAATTTGACCCGCTTCCTACTGAATCGGCGGGAATTTGTCTTTTTCACCGGAGGTGGATTAAAACTTTTGACACCCAAACATTTTGTCAATTGTGCATTTTATATGGCCTAGTATTTTATAAAATTGAATATGTCCAATTTTGCAACAAATATATAGTTGGCCCTTCACAAAAAAACTCATTTTGGGCAATCAAAAAAATGGAAAATGAGTTTTTTCTCCAAAGAAAATGAAAACTTCCTTAGGCAACAATGTTTGTCATTCCAAGATGCAACCTTGTGCACGATATGAGGTCATTTGAACAAACTATGCCATGAATGTGGCCATAAGGTTGATCATTTGGCTTGAAATCCATGAATCTTCACACATGATAACTCATTTCTGAGAACACTTTTTTAAAATAATTATTGTATTACAAGTTTATTATTTTTTCTGGAAACTTGATCACATATAATGACACTATGCGGAGGTTTTCAAATATTTAAATTTTTGTAATTTTTGATGCCCGTTTCAAAATGCGGTCAAAACGGGGGGAATTACCATTCCTAGCTAGTGGTTGTATCATGTAATTTGTGTGGTGTGTCTCTAATTAAATAGATAATTATGTACCTATAAATGATTTTTGGAAAAAGTAAAGAGCAAACTACGAGGCAATTGCAGTTCAAATTTCACCCGCTTCCTACTAAATCGACGGGAATTTGTCTTTTTCACCAGAGGTGGATCAAAACTTTTGACACCCAACCATTTGGTCAATTGTGCATTATATATGCCCTAGTATTTTATAAAATTGATTTGGTACAATTTTGCAACAAATATATTGTAGGTCCTTCACAAACAAACTCATTTTGGGCACTCGAAAAAATGGAAAATGGATTTTTCGATCAAAGAAAATGAAAACTTCCTTAGGCAACATTGTTTGTCATTCCAAGATGCACCCTTGTGCACGATATGAGGTCATTTGAACAAACTATGCCATGAATGTGGCCATAAAATTGATCATTTGGCTTGAAAGCCATGAATCTTCACACATGATAGCTCATTTCTGAGAACACAATTTTAAAATAATTACCGTATTACAAGTTTATTACTTTTCTAGAAACTTGGTCAAATATAATGACACCATGCGGAGATTTTCCCATTTTTTGAATTTTTTTGAATTTTTTATGCCCGTTTCTAAATGCGGTCAAAACGGCGGGCATGACCGTTCCTAACTAGTGGTTGAATCTTGTAAATTTTTTCGTGTTTCTCTGATTAAATAGATACTTATGTACCTAGAAATGATTTTTGGAAAAAATAAAGAGCCAACTACGAGGCAATTGTAGTTCAAATTTCACCCGCTTCCTACTTAATCAGCGGAAATTTGTCTTTTTCACCATTGGTGGATCAAAACTTTTGACACCCAACCATTTGATCAATTTTGCATTATATATGGCCTAGTATTTTATAAAATTTATTTGGTACAATTTTGCAACAAACATATTATAGGTCCTTCACAAAAAAACTCATTTTGGGCACTCGAAAAAATGGAAAATGAATTTTTCGTCCAAAGAAAATGAAAACTTCCTTAGGCAACATTGTTCGTCATTCCAAGATGCACCCTTGTGCATGATATGAGGTCATTTGAACAAACTATGCCATAAATGTGGCCATAAGATTGATCATTTGGCTTGAAGCCATGAATCTTCACACATGATAGCTCATTTCTGAGAACACTTTTTAAAAATAATTACTGTATTGCAAGTTTATTAATTTTTCTGAAAAGTTGCTCACATATACTGTCACAATGCAGATATTTTCAAATTTTTTGATATTTTTGAATTTTTTATGCCCGTTTCAAAATGTGGTTAAAACGACAGGAATGACCGTTCCTAGCTAGTGGTTGAATCTTGTAACTTTTTTGATGTTTCTCTAATTAAATAGATACTTATGTACCTAGAAATGATTTTTGGAAAAATAAAGAGCAAACTATGAGGCAATTACAGTTCAAATTTGACCCGCTTCCTACTAAATTAGCGGGAATTTGTCTTTTTCACCAGAGGTGGATCAGAACTTTTGACAACCAAACGTTTTGTCAATTGTGCATTATATATGGCCAAGTATTTTATAAAATTGATTAGGTCCAATTTTGCAACAAATATATAGTAGGTCCTTCACAAAAAAACTCATTTTGGGCAATCGAAAAAATGGAAAATGATTTTTTTGTCCAAAGAAAATGAAAACTTCCTTAGGCAACATTGTTTGTCATTCCCAGATGCACCCTTGTGCACGATATGAGGTCATTTTAACAAACTAAGCCATGAATGTGGCCATAAGATTGATCATTTGGCTTGAAAGCCATGAATCTTCACACATGATAGCACATTTCTGAGAACACTTTTTTTAAATAATTACCGTATTAAAAGTTTATTATTTGTTCTGGAAACTTGATCACATATAATGACACTATGCGGAGGTTTTCCAATTTTTTGTTTTTTATTTATTTTTTATGCCCGTTTCAAAATGAGGTCAAAACGGCGGGAATGACATTTCCTAGCTAGTGGTTGAATCATGTAATTTTTTTGGTGTCTCTCCGATTAAATAGATAATTATGTACCTAGGAAAGATTTTTGGAAAAAATAAAGAGCAAACTACGAGGCAATTGTAGTTCAAATTTCAAACGCTTCCTACTGAATCGACGGGAATTTGTCTTTTTCACCAGAGGTGGATTAAAACTTTTGACACCCAACCATTTGGTCAATTGTGCATTATATATGGCACATTATTTTATAAAATTAATTTGGTACAATTTTGCAACAAATATATTATAGGTCCTTCACAAACAAACTCATTTTGGGCACTCGAAAAAATGGAAAATGAATTTTTTGATCAAAGAAAATGAAAACTTCCTTAGGCAACATTGTTTTTCATTCCCAGATGCACCCTTGTGCACGATATGAGGTCATTTGAACAAACTATGCGATGAATGTGGCCATAAGATTGATCATTTGGCTTGAAAGCCATGAATCTACACACATGATAGCACATTTCTGAGAACAATTTTTTAAATAATTACCGTATTAAAAGTTTATTATTTGTTCTGGAAACTTGATCACATATAATGACACTATGCGGAGGTTTTCCAATTTCTTATTTTTTTTATTTTTTATGCCCATTTCAAAATGCGGTCAAAACGGTCGGAATGACATTTCCTAGCTAGTGGTTGAATCATGTAATTTTTTTGGTGTCTTTCCGATTAAATAGATAATTATGTACCTAGGAAAGATTTTTGGAAAAAATAAAGAGCAAACTACGAGGCAATTGCAGTTCAAATTTCACCCGCTTCCTACTGAATCGACGGGAATTTGTCTTTTTCACCATAGGTGGATAAAAACTATTGACACCCAACCATTTGGTAAATTGTGCATTATATATGGCACATTATTTTATAAAATTAATTTGGTACAATTTTGCAACAAATATATTATAGGTCCTTCACAAACAAACTCATTTTGGGCACTCGAAAAAATGGAAAATGATTTTTTCAATCAAATAAAATGAAAACTTCCTTACGCAACATTGTTTGTCATTCCAATATGCACCCTTGTGCACGATATGAGGTCATCTTAACAAACTATGCCATGAATGTGGCCATAAGATTGATCATTTGGCTTGACAGCCATGAATGTGGCCATAAGATTGATCATTTGGCTTGACAGCCATGAATCTTCACACATGATAGCTCATTTCTGAGAACACTTTTTAAAAATAATTACTGTGTTGCAAGTTTATTATTTTTTCTGAAAACTTGGTCACATATATTGACACAATGCAGAGATTTTCAATTTTTTTGATATTTTTGAATTTTTTATGCCCGTTTTAAAATGTGGTCAAACCGGCGGGAATGACCGTTCCTACCTAGTGGTTGAATCTTGTAATTTTTTTGATGTTTCTCTGGTTAAATAGATACTTATGTACCTAGAAATGATTTTTGGAAAAAATAAAGAGCAAACTACGAGGCAATTGAAGTTCAAATTTGACCCGCTTCCTACTGAATTTGCGGGAATTTGTCTTTTTCACCAGAGGTGGATCAGATCTTTTGACACCCAACCATTTGTTCAAGTGTGCATTATATATGGCCTAGTATTTTATAGAATTGATTTGGTACAATTTTGCAACAAATATATTATAGGTCCTTCACAAACTAACTCATTTTGGGTACTCGAAAAAATGGAAAATGAATTTTTCAATCAAAGAAAATGAAAACTTCCTTAGGCAACATTGTTTGTCATTCCAAGATGCATCCTTGTGCATGATATGAGGTCATTTGAACAAACTATGCCATGAATGTGGCCATAAGATTGATCATTTGGCTTGAAAGCCATGAATCTTCACACATGATAGCTCATTTCTGAGAACACTTTGTTAAAAAAATTATCGTATTACAAGTTTATTACTTTTTCTGGAAACTTGGTCAAATATAATGACACCATGCGGAGATTTTCCAATTTTTTGAATTTTTTTGAATTTTTTATGCCCGGTTCAAAAAGCGGTCAAAACGGCGGGAATGACCGTTCCTAACTAGTGGTTGAATCTTGTAATTTTTTCATGTTTCTCTGATTAAATAAATACTTATGTACCTAGAAATGATTTTTGGAAAAAATAAAGAGCAAACTACGAGGGAATTGTAGTTCAAATTTGACCCGCTTCCTGTTGAATCGGCGGGAATTTGTCTTTTTCACCAGAGGTGGATCAAAACTTTTGACACCCAACCATTTGGTCAATTGTGCATTATATATGGCCTAGTATTTTATAAAATTTATTTTGTACAATTTTGAAACAAATATATTATAGGTCCTTCACAAAAAACTCATTTTGGGCACTCGAAAAAATGGTAAATGATTTTTTCGTCCAAACAAAATGAAAACTTCCTTAGGCAACATTTTTTATCATTCCAAGATGCACCCTTGTGCGTGATATGAGGTCATTTGAACAAACTATGCCATGAATGTGGCTATAAGATTGATCATTTGGCTTGAAAGCCATGAATCTTCACACATGATAGCTCATTTCTGAGAACATTTTTCAAAAATAATTACTGTATTGCAAGTTTATTATTTTTTCGGGAAACCTGGTCACATATATTGACATAATGCAGAGATTTTAATTTTTTTTGATATTTTTGAATTTTTTATGCCCGTTTCAAAATGTGGTCAAAATGGCGGGAATGACCGTTCCTAGCTAGTGGTTGAATCTTGTAATTTTTTTGATGTTTCTATGATTAAATAGATACTTATGTACCTAGAAATGATTTTTGGAAAAAATAAAGAGCAAACTACGAGGCAATTGCAGTTCAAATTTGACCCGCTTCCTACTAAATTGACGGGAATTTGTCGTTTTCACCAGAGGTGGATCAGAACTTTTGACACCCAAACATTTTGTCAATTGAGCATTATATATGGCCAAGTATTTTATAAAATTGATTAGGTCCAATTTTGCAACAAATATATAGTAGGTCTTTCACAAAAAAACTCATTTTGGGCAATCGAAAAAAAGGAAAATGAATTTTTTGTCCAAAGAAAATGAAAATTTCCTTAGGCAACATTGTTTGTCATTCCAAGATGCACCCTTGTGCACGATATGAGGTCATTTGAACAAACTATGCCATGAATGTGGCCATAAGATTGATCATTTGGCTTGAAATCCATGAATCTTCACACATGGTAGCTCATTTCTGAGAACACTTTTTTAAAATAATTACCTTATTCCAAGTTTATTATTTTTCTGGAAGCTTGATCACATATAATAACACTATGCGGAGGTTTTCCAATTTTTTTATGCCTATTTCAAAATGTAGTCCAAACGGCGGGAATGACCGTTCCTATCTAGTGGTTGAATCTTGTAATTTTTTTGGTGTCTCTCTGATTATGTACCTAGAAATGATTTTTGAAAACAAATAAAGAGTAAACTATGAGGGAATTGTAGTTCAAATTTGACCCGCTTCCTACTGAATTGGCGGGAATTTGTCTTCTTCACCAGAAGTGGATCAAAACTTTTGGCACCCAACCATTTGGTCAATTGTGCATTATATATGTCCTAGTATTTTATAAAAATCATTTGGTACAATTTTGCAACAAATATATTATAGGACCTGCACACAAAAACTCATTTTGGGCACTCGAAAAAATGGAAAATGAATTTTTCATTAAAAGAAAATGAAAACTCCTTAGGCAACATTGTTTGTCATTCCAAGATGCACCCTTGTGCATGATATGAGGTCATTTGAACAAACTATGCCATGAATGTGGCCATAAGATTGATCATTTGGCTTGAAAGCCATGAATCTTCACACATGATAGCTCATTTCTGAGAACACTTTTTAAAATAATTACCATATTACAAGTTTATTACTTTTTCTGGAAACTTGGTCACTTATAATGACACCATGCGGAGGTTTTCCAATTTTTTGATTTTTTTTGAATTTTTTATGCCTGTTTCAAAATGCGGTTAAAACGGCGGGAATGACCGTTCCTGCCTAGTGGTTGAATCTTGTATTTTTTGTTTTTATCTAATTAAATAGATACTTATGTACCTAGAAATGATTTTTGGAAAAAATAATGAGCAAACTACGAGACAATTGCAGTTCAAATTTGACCCACTTCCTACTAAATCGGCGGGAATTTGTCTTTTTCATCAGAGGTGGATTAAAACTTTTGACACCCAACCATTTGGTCAATTGTGCATTATATATGGCCTACTATTTTATAAAATTTATTTGGTACAACTTTGCAACAAATATATTATAGGTCCTTCACAAAAAAACTCATTTTGGGCACTCAAAAAAATGGAAAAAGAATTTTTCGTCCAAAGAAAATGAAAACTTCCTTAGGCAACATTGTTTGTCATTCCAAGATGCACCCCTGTGCACGATATGAGGTAATTTGAACAAACTATGCCATGAATGTGGCCATAAGATTGATCATTTGGCTTGAAAGCCATGAATCTTCACACATGATAGCTTATTTCTGAGAACACTTTTTTAAAATAAGTATCGTGGTACAAGTTTATTATTTTTTTGGAAACTTGGTCACATATAATGACACCATGCGGAGGTTTTCCAGTTTTTTGATTTTTTTTGAATTTTTTATGCCCATTTCAAAATGCAGTTAAAACGACGGGAATGATTTTTGGAAAAAATAAAGAGCAAACTACGAGGTAGCTGTAGTTCAAATTTGACCCGCTTCCAACTGAATCAGCGAAAATTTGTGTTTTTCACCAGAGGTGGGTCGAAACTTTTGACACCCAACTATTTTGGTCAATTGTGCATTAAATATGTTCTAATATTTTATAAAGTTGATTTGATCCAATTTTATAACAAATATATGGTAGATCCTTCACAAAAAACTCATTTTGGGCATTCAAGAAATGGAAAATGGAAGTTTTTTCCTGTTTTAGTGATGAAAATGGAAAATGGTCTAATATTTTTTTAAATTGAGGTTGTTCAATTTTGCAACAAAGAGTTGGTTGGTTCTTCACAACAAAATCAAAATGGAAAATGCTTTTTTTCATGCAAAAAATACTTATTTGAATCAATTAAGACCAATTTAGATGGTCATAAGATTGTCAAAGCGTTTATCACATTTTGATTGGTCGATAGGCATCTCACGTGGATCACGCATCCAACACCGTCGGATACTCCCCGATCCGACGGCATCCCTCACCCCCGCACGGCCTCACCCTGTCACCCCGTGTAGCCCAATCACCCCTTCTCTCCCACGCACCCACGGCTGCCAACCCTAGCCCTTTCCCTCCCTCGGATCTCAATCCATCACCGCTCCAACCCTAGACCAACCCAATCCGCCGGCGTCCTCTTCTCCAGTCGCACCGGCGACCTCCAACCTCATCGCCCGCAGCCCTCTCTTCTCCACACCGCGTCTCCCTCCGACCTCGCCGCCAGTGCACCCGCTCCATAGACCCACCCAAACAGCCTCCTCCTTCCTTCCCTCGCACACCGCCCGCCACGCCGCCGCCCCGCCTCCTCCTGTCCTGCAATCCACCTATGGTTCCCTCCTCCCTCCGCCCAAATCCAAACCCAATCTAATCCGGTCCGGTCCGTCCTCGCCGTCGAGGGGATGGAGGGGCCGCCGCGGCTGACGGTGGGGGCGGTGAGGGAGATATGGGAGCTGCCGGACGGGCCGAGGACCATCCAGCCGGTGCTGCAGGTGGCGGACCTGCACGTCGTCACCACCAAGAACCCCGTCGGCCACCATTCGGAGCACTACCGCATGCTGCTGTCCGACGGTGTCGACTCCCAGCAGTCCATGCTCTCCACCAACCACAACCACCTCGCCAATACCGGCGCCCTCCGCCAAGGTACCATCGTCCACCTCCAGGACATCACCTGCAACACCATCCACAACCATAGGTCCGTCGTCTGCCCCTGCTCCCCCCTCGACGCTCTGGTCTAATAGATTGGATCTTGGCCCGCTTGCTTTGGTTCTATTCTTGCTCATCCAAGATGTGATCTCGCGGTAGATTCTTGGGTTGCAGAGTGGATTGTTTGCCCACGATGGGGATATCAGAGTTGTTTGTCTCATTTAGGGATTTCAATTCTACATTGTCCGTCGTAATGATCTCTGAGACCACATTCACAACTCACATCAATGTATGTTTACATTAATAAATTGAGCTTAATCTAAAGCGTCAAATATTGCACTAGCCTTGAAGTTCAGCTTCGGTTGAGTGTATTTTTCAATTAGCAGAACATATATGCCATTGTTTATTCTATTTTGAGTCTTCATTCGGCCCGAGCAGAATAAGTTATCTTTCGTGTTTCTGCATACTGATGAAGAAAATGAGGGGAATGTTTGATTCCGTGTTATTTAGATGAATATTTTTAACTTTTCATGTTTGATGGTGTGCCGAGAATTAGCCTGCCTGCAACCTCACTCTTATGCGGACTGTAATAAAAATTTTGGTTTCCTATTCCACCGTGACTTGACATGCCACTGTCTTTTTGCGAGTGTACTCTGATCCAGTGAAATGCACTTTGCTTTTCATGTCTTAATTAACAAGTACCAGCGCCAAGAAAGCCACGGGCTCCTAGTTTGTGATACAGAACATTTTTAAGAACTACCCTTGATGTGTTAGGATTTTATCAACCCATGCGTGTCATGGTTTTAAATTTTGCTTGCTTACATGGTTGAGCAACTTTCATGAACTTGAGCACCTTTCTTTTTCTTCAGTGCAGCCACATCTTTTTTCTTTAGCTCTCAAACTGTAGCTTACATGGTTGTGTTTTCTTAGCTCTTCCCTTTCTCAGTTCTTAAAATGCAGCTCAAATCGTTGTGATATATATTTATCCTAGATAGACAATCAGTGTTTTTCTATCTAGTTCAACTCGGACAAGTTTATCAGTTTCATTGATCCTCTCTTTTTCAGCGCGAGCGCCGACGCAGCGGGGCGGGGCTTACTCGGCCCGTTCGGGCTGCTCATGCTGGTCGACGACGGCCTGTCGGAGCAGACCACCATCTACTTCTACCTGGTCAAGGGTGTGGACGGGAAGCTCAGCAGTCACTTCTGCCAAGACGCTTTCAGGTATGCAGACATCAATCTTAAATCTGAACTGTAACTGTAACTATACCACGAGTGTGAACCGTTGTGCGCAGATAACTAACAGGAAGGAGCTCTTGAGCCAGAGGACCAACACCGAGAATCGTTACCTGAAGAAGGTACACAGCAGTTCATTCTGATTCTCCTCCGATTCTAAAAGTTTCTGCTGCTATTTGTTCTTTCACTAGTGTAGACCCTTGCTTTTGTTGCTAATAATACACGCATGCTCCACAACTAATCTTCTACTTGATCGCTAGCACGGTCGCGATGATTGATAAACCACCAAACAAAAGGAAAATGGCACATTTGCTAGCATTACAGTTGTCGGTGTACTAGAGTAGGGGTACCCTAGTACCCCGAACTTGTGCACGGGCAGTTGCAGCGCCCCGCGGCAAGGGCTTGCCGGGTGACCGCCAAGATACTCCGTGGCTCCTTTGGAGCCATCCAAGAACAAAGTATTCAAGTCAAGAGGACAAGGCCCCGGCAAGAGGAGCTTGCCGGGAAGGCCAACCGACGCATCTCAAGGAACTTGCCGCGATGCACCACGTGTCCCAGCAAGGCCCGGTGAGCGACAAGCTTCCGGGCGCGACAAGACCACGACCGCGGCAAGACGCTTGCCGCGGCAAGCGGCCACTCTGTGCCCACGCTCCAGCGCATCCACCAACGTGTCGCCCTGGGGGCCTTTCCAGGCACGCGTGGTGGAAGGCTGTGCAGCCAGCGGTAAGCGGTGGCATACGATGCTAACAAGATTGCCATCGTGGCACGCAGTGGCGCCCCTGATGGTCCTTTTTTACACTGTTTAGGCGACACAGATGGGCATTTAATGCCCTTGTCCCCTGCCGTCAGGGTTAGGTAGAGAGCACTGTACAAGTAGCTGTACCATCCACCTCTCATTTTACATTTTTACCCTTCTCTGCATTGCCACCTGTCGGTGACCCCTTGTGCATATAAAAGGAGGCCCATGCGCAACGTAGAGGGGGTTTGACTGGTTGGGAAGGTTAGGGATCATTTCGAAGCCAGAAAACACCTAGCTCTATAGAGCAAGAAGACAATACAATCAGACAAGCAGCAGTAGGAGTGTTATCTCCCCGGAGAGCTCCGAAGCTGGGTAAACTGCTCGTGTGTTTCGCCTCGATCTGCTCTTCGTGCGACCTCCGCCCCCCGCCGAACCGAAAGGGGCTCGGTCCGCCTGTGCCATAGGTGTTCGTGGATCAGTTTCCCCGACATCTTTGGCGCGCTAGGTAGGGGGCGTCGAGATTGTGTGAACCTGATCCGGCGTTCACACGAGCTAGATATTCATTTTCTTCATCAACATGCCACCGAAGAAGAAGGCTTCGGAGGCAGCTGCTCCGTCCGCGTCAATCTCACCGCCACCGGAACAAACGGGTGGTGGGGTTGACGCTGGTGGAAGAACAGACATCGACGAGGAAGCTCACGGTGCTGCTAGGTCCAAGGACAAGGCTGCACAAACCTTGGTGTCTTCACATCCGCCAAGTCCCTCTCAGGAGGCGCAGGACCGATAGCGTCATGGTATTCGCAGTACCATATGCTTGTTGGACCAAGATCAAGCTGGTGGGTCTCGGGGCGCTCAAGAGCAGCATGCGCGCCAACATGCTGGCACGAGTGAGTCACGGTCGCTTGGACGGGATACTGCTCCTTCTAACATAGTTAGGAGTCCGAGCACATCCCGCTCCTCGCGCCGTTCGCCACTGCCGCCCACCACTCCAGCGGAAGATTTAGCGCGAGCTCAACTGCTCCTGGATTACCCTCCGATGTCGGACAAGATTGACGAATGGAGGGCCACCATTCAGAGCCTCATCGGCTACGCCAACGGCGACACTCCACGGCAGCCGAATACATCGCTGCCGCGGCAGGACTGCCAGGCACGAGCCGGTTGCGACGAAACTGGTGGGGGTGCAACCACCGTGCACTCTCCACCCCAAAGGCCAAGATCGCTGACTCGCCGGATCCACCTCGACAGCGACTCCACCACATCGTCAGATCCACGAGCTCGTCGCGATCAGTGCCAAGTTCTTCAAGATAGACAACAAGAAGATGCTCGTACTCGCATCGAGCGCCAAAGGGAAGCATGACGTCAATCCGACAAGCGCGCTGGGCCCTCTGTTGACATGCATGCGCCCGGGGAACCAGGTGACTTGCCGTATGCGGTAGGTTGCCCTGCGTTCACTCATGAGCTGCGGCAAGTCCAGTGGCCCAGCATGAAGAATTTCAAGCCAGATGTACCGGAGAAGTACGACGGCAAGACGCATCCATCAGAGTTCCTCAGCATCTACACCATTGCGGTACAAGCTGCTGGGGGGCGAGACGACAAGATCCTTGCCAACTACTTCCGACTGGTGCTCAAGCCCAATGTCAGATCCTGGCTCATGCATTTGCCGGACAACTCCATATCCTCCTGGGCTGACCTGTGCCATCAGTTTGTCGGCGCCTTCACAGGCGGCCACAAGCCTCATGGCCAAGAGAGTGACCTTCACCTGCTCACTCAGAAGGAAGGAGAGCCCCTGCGCAAGTACATACAGAGATTCAGCAACGTACAGCACAACATCCCAGACATCCACCATTCCACGGTAATCAGCGCGTTTCATCAGAACGTGCGGAACCGCAGGATGCGGGAGGAGATGGCGATGTGCAAGATCAGAGACGTTAGTGAGCTATATGCCCTGGCCGACAAGTGTGCACGTGCTGAGGAAGGGAGGAGACTCCCCGGAGAGAATATAGGAGCAGGAGGATCTGATAGTGAGGATACTGCCCCGGCAAGGAAAAACCAGCGGCGGAATAACAGAAAGAAGAAAGGCAAAGAGGTGCTAGTTGTCGAGCAGTCCGGCAGCGGAGGTGGCGCCAAGAAAGCCAAAGCTGGTGGCTCCGGCAAGGAGATTGCCGCAGAGGCTGTGGCGGCCGCCGACAAGCAGGACGGCACCAACAAGCAGTACTGCAAGATCCACCGCACCATGGGCCATGATCTCCAGAGCTACAAGAAAATCGAGCAGCTTGTTGAGCAGCAGAAGGCTAAATACGAGCGGCGCGACAAGGAGAAGGCCCAAGGAGGTACAGGAGGATCCGGCAAGAAACGTCCCGGCCGAGGCGGACGCCGCGGCAAGGCCAAGCAGCGGCAAGGAGATAGACCTCCCCGTGGCCGCGACAAGGATGAAGATGACGACGACGATGAAGACATCGATGATGACGAGACCGATGAGCAGGAGTTCTAGAAAGCCACAGAGGTCCTGTGCGTTGATGGCGGTGCTTCTCTGCATACTTCACACCGCCAGCTCAAACAATGGGTGCGGGAAGTCAATGCGGCAGAACCACCCGTCGAGTCGCGCAGGCCTCTGAAATGGTCCAGCACGCCTATCATCTTTGATATTGAGGACCACCCAGATCGCATAATTGCGGTCGGGTGCTTGCCGATGTTGGTTTCACCAACTATCCGCAACCTCAAGGTCACAAAGATGCTAGTTGATGGCGGGGCCGGCTTGAACCTGATCTCCTCCGCGGTGCTCCAGAAACTCCAGATCCCTGACAGCGAGCTCGAAGAGACCGGCACATTTCAAGGAATCAATCCGGGAAGGAGCAATCCGAAGGGAAAGATCACGTTGACGGTAACATTTGGCAGCAAGCTGAACTTCAGGACTGAGAGGGTCACTTTTGACGTTGCTGACTTCCCATTGCCTTACAATGGGATACTCGGTCGTCCAGCACTTGCCAAATTCATGGCAGCCTCTCACTATGCATACAACGTACTGAAGATGCCAGGCCCGATAAACGTCATCTCTGTCCCTGGCGACAAGAAGGATGCTCTTATCTACGCCGACAAGATCTACCGGCAGGCAACGGCCGCAATAGATCGCAAATCACTTGCCGATGAAGCTCCCGGGGGGAAGAAGAAGACCAAGTCCGGCAAGAGTTCTGATGCCCACTCCGGCAAGCGCACCTCTTCGGAGTGCTGTGCTATCGTCGAGGACGCACCATCGAGCTCCACCGGCAAGTGTAAGAAGGCAATGGCAGCTCCACCAAAGACCAAGAAGGTGTCCGCCAAGGAGGACGGCACTGGTGGTACCTTCACCATTAGTGCCACGCTCGATCCTAAATAGGAAAGCGCGCTCGTTCTTTCCTGTGGGCGAATGTCGACGTGTTTGCGTGGCAACCATCTGACATCCCCGGTGTTCCCAGGAAAGTAATTGAGCACCATCTTGCCGTCTGTCCTCATGCGCGGCTTGTCAAGCAGAAAGTTAGGAAACAAGCAGTGGAGCGCCAAGAATTCATTGCAGAAGAAATCAAGAAGTTGGAAGCAGCAGGTCTTGTCAGAGGAGTGCTCCATAATACGTGGTTGGCCAATCCTGTTGTCGTACGCAAAGCCAACGGGAAATGGAGGCTTTGTATCGATTTTACCGATGTCAATAAAGCTTGTCCCAAAGACCCATTTCCCTTGCCGCGCATCGACCAGATTGTTGACTCCACAGCCGGATGTGACTTGCTTTCATTTCTTGATGCATACTCAGGATACCATCAGATCTTCATGGCAGAAGAGGATGAGGAGAAAACCGCGTTCATTACCCCATGTGGCACGTACTGTTTCGTACGGATGCCCTTTTGTTTGAAGAATGCTGGTTCAACATTTGCAAGGGTAGTCCATCACGCTTTCGAGCCCCAAATGCACAGAAATGTGGAAGCCTACATGGATGACATAGTGGTCAAGAGCAAGGACAAAGCGACCCTGATCCAAGATTTAGATGAAACATTTGCAAATCTGCGCAAGATTAACCTCAAGATGAACCCCGAGAAGTGTGTGTTTGGAGTCCCTTCCGGCAAGCTTCTCGGGTTCTTTGTGTCTCAGCGGGGGATTGAAGCCAATCCTGACAAGATCAAGGCCATTGAGCAGATTGAAGCACCAAAGCGCGTCAAGGAAGTACGAAGACTTGCTGGTTGCATGGCTGCTCTCAGCAGGTTTATCTCTAGATCTGCTGAGCGCGCCCTGCCATTTTTCAAGATATTGAAAAAGGCAGGTCCAATGAAATGGACTCCGAAAGCGGAGGCTGCACTGCAGGACTTGAAGAGATACCTGTCCTCCACTCCAACACTTGTCGCACCTAGGCCACAAGAGAAGTTGCTGCTGTATATAGCGGCAACCAATCAAGTGGTTAGTGTTGCGTTAGTGGCGGAGAGGGAGGCAGATGATGAGCCAGCAATCATGGCAGATGCATCCGACGACAAGCAGGGGGCTTCACCGGCAAGCTCTGACCCGGCAAGCTCTGGTCCCGACAAAGATGGATCTGCGCAGACGCATAAGGAGATGCAGAAGGGAATGGTGCAGCGCCCAGTTTACTTTGTCAGTTCCCTTTTGCAGGGGGCTAGGTCAAGGTACTCTGGTGTGCAGAAGTTGCTTTTCGGCCTCCTCATGGCCTCGAGAAAGTTGCGCCATTACTTCCAAGCACATGAGATCACAGTTGTCACTCGCTTTCCGTTGAAGAGGATACTGCAAAATCCAGAAGCAACAGGCAGGATTGTCGAGTGGGCACTGGAACTGTCAAGCTTTGGCCTCAAGTTTGAAAGCACTTCAACTATCCAAAGCAGAGCATTGGCAGAGTTCATAGCAGAGTGGACGCCAACACCAGATGAAGAGATTCCAGAGACGAGCATCCCCGTCAAGGAAGCAAGCAAAGAGTGGCTGATGTATTTTGATGGTGCCTTCTCGCTGCAAGGCGCCGGTGCGGGCGTGCTGCTTGTCGCGCCCACCGGAGAGCACCTCAAGTACGTAGTCCAGATGCACTTTCCCAAGGAGCAAGCAACAAACAACACTGCAGAGTATGAAGGCTTGCTTGCCGGTCTCAGGATCACGGCAGACCTTGGGATTAAGAAGCTCATTGTCAGGGGAGACTCACAGCTTGTCGTCCGCCAAGTGAACAAGAATTATCAGAGTCCATTGATGGAAGCTTATGTTGATGAAGTGAGAAAGCTAGAAGAGCACTTTGACGGCCTACAGATGGAACATGTTCCAAGAGCTCAGAATGACATTGCTGATGGCCTGTCAAAGTGCGCCACACTTAAGTTACCTGTGGAACCAGGGATCTTTGTGCTCAAGCTGACTCAACCATCCGTGACACCATCAACTGGATAGAGCAAGAAGAGAAAGTTAATTTCTGGAGACTACTTTCCGGCAGAGCTCCCCGAAGCCGCTGCCAAGAATGTCCCCAAGATCAACGCCAAGGGTGCTGAGGAGCAGTCTGCTCCGGCAAGCCTTATGGTTTGTTCCGTCGAAATAGACGCTCCCGACAAGCTTTGTTCCGGCAAGCTTGCCGAGGAACATCAAGCTCCGGCTGAGCCGCAGGTTCTCGTCGTAGAAGCTGATGTTCCCGCAGCAACAGATATGCCTTTAGTCCTTGTTGTCGAGCCGCAAGCTCCAGCATGGGCACAGCAAATTGTCCGTTTCCTCCAGATAGGAGAACTTCCCGAAGAGCAAGAAGAAGCGGAAAAAGTAGCCCGACAGTCAAGTATGTACCAGTTTGTCGACAACATTCTGTACAGAAGAAGACTCAACGGTGTGAAATTGAAGTGTATTTGCCGGGAAGACGGACAAAAGCTGTTGGCAGAGATACATGGAGGCATATGTGGTCACCACATTGGCGCAAGAGCACTTGCCGGCAAAGCTTTCCGGCAAGGTTTCTTTTGGCCGACAGCCCTCCAGGATGCAACTGCACAAGTAACCAAGTGTGAAGCGTGCCAGTTCCATTCCAAGCAGATTCATCAGCCAGCTCAAGCTCTCCAGACGATCCCTTTATCCTGGCCATTTTCGGTCTGGGGGCTCGATATCCTCGGCCCTTTTCCCCGATCCGTCGGGGGCTTTGAGTACTTGTACGTTGCAATCGACAAGTTCACAAAGTGGCCAGAAGTGGAACCAGTGAGGAAGGTGACAGCACAGTCAGCAGTCAAGTTCTTCAGGTCGATTGTTTGCCGTTTCGGAATACCTAATAGAATCATCACCGACAACGGCACGCAATTCACGAGCCGCACCTTCATGCAGTACGCCCAAGATCTTGGCGCCAAGGTCTACTTCGCTTCTGTTGCTCATCCGAGAAGCAACGGTCAAGCGGAGAGGGAAAATGCTGAAGTGCTGCATGGGCACAAGACCAGGACTTTCGACAGGCTACGCAGGTGCGGAAGAAACTGGATCGAGGAGCTGCCGGTGGTTCTTTGGTCGATCAGGACGACGCCAAATCGAGCCACTGGCCAGTCGCCTTTCGCTCTAGTCTATGGAGCAGAGGCAGTTCTGCCCACGGAACTCGTATACGGGTCACCTCGAGTGCTCGCTTATGATGAGCTTGAGCAAGAGCAGCTGTGACAAGATGACGCGCTGCTCCTTGAGGAGGACCGTCTTCAGGCTGCTGTACGAGCTGCTCGATAGCAGCAAGCTTTGCGCCGCTACCATAGCCGCAAAGTTAATGCCAGAAGCTTCGAGGAAGGCAACCTTGTTCTTCGGCGAGTTCAGTCCGCCAAGAATTCCAACAAGTTGACGCCGAAGTGGGAAGGCCCTTACCGGGTGAAACGAGTCACTAGGCCTGGTGTTGTCCGCCTTGAGACCGAAGATGGCATTCCGGTGAGCAACTCCTGGAACATTGAGCATCTTCATAAGTTTTACCCATAGGGCGCGGTTGCCGAAACCTGTTCCGGCAACCACCTTTTGTACAAGTCTTGCCGATGTTGCATGTAATCCTTTGTACAAAGCCGGGCGCACCCCGTGCATAAGTAAAGCTCATGTGCTCCGCGCATCTTGTCGATTTCATGCATTACATTTTTTCTTGCATACATTATCTGACACTTTGTGCAGCACCTACCCCCGGTAAGCAATAACGCGCCGAAAGGCCCCATATCTTTATTTTCTCTTCTTTCTTTTTTCTTTCTCAAACAAAGGAAAGGAAGGTTCCCTCGCACACAAGTTTGCCGGGGGGGAAGGAGAATATAATGGTGTGGGCCAGGCGTGGTTTAAGGAAGGTTCGCCTTGCCGGGAAGCAAACGGCAGAAAAGCTAAGTTGCCAAAATCTGAGCAATTAGTTTTAATTTTTAAGTTATCTTCCTCGAACGACTGTGCTTTTTATGGAAAACCTGTGCGCGGAGGAACCAACTCGTAGCTAGATGCGCCCTTACTTTGTTTCGAGTCCGCTCAACAACTTAAGTGTGCTGCAACTAGTCGTGACAAGGTTTCTTGTCGGAGCGGCACTGCCAGTAGGCTGCTGACGTCCTGCACTCAGCGCTCGCGGCTCGGGTGCCTGCGCCGACAAGTTCCCTAAAAGCGTAGGGTAAAAACATACAAGGCAAGGGATCTAGTAAAGGAAATAACATAGCGATCATTATCCAAAATAAAGTTATATTACAAGATAACTTGTCGCAGCTCTAACACATTGTTCCCATGACATGACTAGCAGCGACAAGGAAAAAGATAAAACGGGCGGCCTAGTCTACGCGACCACCCTCAACCCTCCTGATCTCGCTCACCTTGTCCACAATGGGTGCGACAAGGGCCTTGAGCGCTTCCAGATGAGTGTCGGGCGGCAAGGATCTGAGGACGTTGGTGAGGTTGAGGCCCGGGTTGCGGAAAGCCACCTTCACCAGCACCTTCTGAAGAACTCCCGCGCAAATCTTGCGCGACTCGTCGTCCAGCTGCTTTGGGATCTTCTCCCGAAGCCGCTGGAGGACCGTCGCCACGCCCTTGAAGAACAGGCTGAGCTTGGCGCTGGGTTGGAGATGCTCGTCGAAAGAGTACCCAAAGTCCTCCATCCCCAGCTACGCCAGCTCCCCGTCGATGACTGCGGTGATATTCACCAGACCCTCGGTCCAGTGCTCCACCGTCTCCCTGAACGAGTTCTGGGTGACGGCAATGCTCGCCAGCAGCGCCTCGTCGGCCTTGATCTTCTCCGACAAGGTCACCTCTCGCTCCTTGGCGGCGTCCAGCGTCTGCGTCAGCGTGGCAAGCTTCAGCTCAAGATCCGCGTTGGAGTCCTTGGCGGCGCTGAGCTCCTTGCTCCTCTCAGCGAGAAGACCTTGCAGCTCACCATGGGCGGCAGCATCCTTCTCGCGCTCGCGCTTGAGCACGGAAAGTTCCTCGCCGCTTGTCCTGAGATTGGCCTCCAATTGCGCCACTTTCGCCTCCAGCTCTTTCTTGGCGGTCTCGGCAGCCGCGGCAGCATCCCTTGCTTCTTGGAGAGCGTCGCCAATTGCTTGCTCCCGCGCGGTGAGCTCTTCCTCGTGGCTGTCAAGGTTTACCTTGCGCTGCGCCAACTCTCCCTCCCGCGCAGATAGCCTCTCGGCTGCAAGCCACTTCTGCTCTTCAACCTCAGCCTTCGCGAGGAGGAAGGCCTTCCTCTCCTCGATGACTTGCACCCGCTCCTCTGCCAAGCTCCGGAGAGTTTCCTCCCTGAGATCCCGGAGCTCCTCTGCATGCTTCTCGATATCAACTCCTGCCCTCGCGACAAGCACTTCTCGGGAAGCCAGCTTGGCTTGTCGGGCGCGGTAGAGCGACGTCAGCGTCTGCAGCAGCCGCTCCTCTTCAGGCTCGTCGCTGCTGCTTGGCGCGTCAACCAACGCCAATCCGGCGGAAGCGAGCACCTCTCCGTCAAAGGTTTCTCCCTCGACCGGCGCCCTGGAGCTCGAAGCCCAGGGGAGCTTGATGAAGACGCCATCGCCGGCCTTCAAGTAGGCGCCGGGCTGGGGCTCCTCGGAGTCTGGCTCTGCGGCAGCGGCGGGAGGATCGGCGGGCGGTGCAGTCCTGGCGCTCCTGCGGCCTCGGGGCCGTTAGTACGATCGCCGGATCCCTCGCCGGCCTCTGCGGCGGCAGCCTTGGCAGCCTCTTCTCCGGCGGGTTCATCAGCGCCGGCCTCTCCTTCAGCGGCTTCGGTTTCCATCGGCTCTGTGGCGGATGGATCTGAAGAACGAAGAAGGGAGAGAAGTCAAGCGAATATGCAAAAAGAAAGTCAGAAGAAGAAAAGCCCAAGGGCAAGTTTTTAGGCAAGTGGATTACCTGTGTTGGGATCTGCGGTCGCGGTCTCAGCCGCCGGAGTATCACTGGTGTCGTCCCTTGCCGGAGAATTTGCCCTTGCCGGAGAGTTCTCCCTTGCCGGAGAGCGCTCCCTTGCCGGGGATTCCTCCCTTGGCGGTGTAGTTGAAGCAGATGGCGCTTCGGGGGTGGCTTCCGGACCTCCTGGTGGGGCTGCTCTGCTCCTACACAAATCCAACAATCAAGATATCAGTAAGACAAAAGAGCACCCCATGCGCATCTGACGGCGGGAAGTAAATTATAAACTTACACTGGGGGCTGCGCTGGGGGCTGCTTTGGGGAGTAGTTGCCAGGTCCGTCAAGGTGGGCTCAGACACGCCCCCTGCTGACACGGTGGGATCGTCTTTGATGGCAATCACCAAGGCGTTGGCCCTCTTCGCCGCTCTCTGGGCCAGCGTCCTGAAAAGGAATGGATTCAGATCGAAGCAAGTCAGATACCGAATGAAAGCAACAAGATTGAAGAACTACGAGGACAGCAAGAAAGCTTACTCTTCTTCTTCATCATCGGAGCTGAGCGCGGAGAGATCGAAGTCCGGCTCCCCTCCGATGCGACGAGGCGGAGAAGTGGGCTCCCTTGCCCGCTTGGCGGGGGCGGTGGCGGTGGACCGGGAAGGTCCCGCTCCGGTTGCCGCAGCGGCGTGAGGCGCTCCCGTGGCAACGGTGCTTGCCGCGGTAGAGCGTGTCGGGCGGCTCGGTGGCTGTTGACCCGTCTGCCGCCCTGCTGCGTCCCCGGCCATGCGGAGGCGCCTTCTTGGTGCAGCCGGGGGCTCCACTTGCGGCAAGTTGTCTGAAGGTTCGGGCTCTTCCTCGCCGGGCTCGCTCGGCTCAGCTTCAGGGCCGGCAAGATCCTCCTCGCCGGCAAACTCCTCGCGCTCGGCAAGCCTTGCCGCCTCTGCTGCCTCTGCCTCCTCCTCAGTAAACCCGAACTCGCCCGCGGCAGCTGCTGCCGTAGCCACTTCCGTCCTAGTGGCGATGCGCTGCAACACCGCGTCGGTAGTGTCACGGGTGAGGCTCTTCTGCTCGTTGGCGCGGATCGGCACTTCCTCCAGGCTCTCGAAGAACGCCCACACGACCTCATCCGCAGGCTCTTGCCATGTTGGGGCGAATCACACAACGGCATCATCGCGCGGATCCGGTCAAGTGAAGAATTGTTGCACAACGGGACAACGCTCCTCGGCAACAGGAATGGGTGCTGAGGGTCGCGTTTGAACAGCTCCAGGAGCATTGCATCCAGCTCCAGGATGGTGAAATTGAAGTTGAGGCCCAGGCGCAGCCTCATGATTTACGCCGAGTTCTTGGACTCCCAGGCGGGTCTCCCTCTCTCCTACAGGGGGGCGATGCGGCGGCGAAGGAAATCTGCGCCGACAGCGCCTACAGTGAGCCCGGCAAGCCTAAGGCGAAGGATTCGGGTGACTGCGATCTTCAGCCTGTCATCTTCCGGGGCCACGTTGCTCCAATCTTTGCCGCGTACTATTGGGGCTTGGCGCACGGCAGTGAACGGCTGCGGGTTCTCCTCAACGATCCAGCACCACTCCGCTCTCCACTCCTCCCATTTGCTGCGAAGCTCTCCCTCTAGATAGGCTTCTTTCTTGCCGACTCTCGAGATCCAGGCGATTCCTCCGGCAAGGGGCTCTCCTCTCTCGACTCGGGGCATGAAGAAGTGGCGGAAGAGGGCTACGTTTGGGTGGACTCCGATAAAGTTTTCGCACAGATGTGCGAAAACCGGCATGGTCAGAACGGCATTGGGGGTGAAATCAAGGAGGCAGAGCCCGTATGTGTTCATAATATCACAGAAGAACTCCGAGAAGGGCGGGCAGAGCCCGCAATAGAAGAACAACACGAAGAATGGATACCCGTTTGGAGCTAGCTCCGAGGCAGTGGCCGGGAGTACCCTCGTGCGCGGGTGCGCCCGCGTCTCCGTCAACCAGAAGAGGTAGTAGTACTCCCTTAGCTCCTTGGCGCCGAGCTCAGGGGGGAAGAGGGCCCGCTCCTTCCGCAGCGCCGCGAGCCGCTGCGCTTCGGCCGACTTCATGCCCTTCCCCTTGTCAGCTTTCGGAGCCATGGCAGAAGTGGCAGGGGAGGTCGACGGCGTTGGTGGTGCTGGTGGCGACGGGGGGCGGAGCGCTGCTCTCTTTCGGCTTTGAGAAGAAAGGGGGAGCGGCGGAGATTTTCGTGGTCGAAGCAACAAACGGCGAAGTGGGGAAACTGCCCCTGTTTCCCCTGTTTATAAAGAGGGAGGGGGCGGATGTTTCGCCCCTCCGAATAAAGAAACCCCCCACGATCTCTCCCATGATGCCGCGTACAGCGCGTGCCGTTGGGGAAGGGCGCGGTGGATACGGAGCAAGATTCGGCATTACCCGGGCAGCGCGTGCCCATGCCCTGTCTTGGGCCTGGCCCAACAGCGGTCGGCACCATGTGTGGCCCAGGCCCGGGGGCTCCTGTCGGTGTACTAGAGTAGGGGTACCCTAGTACCCCGAACTTGTGCACGGGCAGTTGCAGCACCCCGCGGCAAGGGCTTGTCGGGTGACTGCCAAGATACTCCGTGGCTCCTTTGGAGCCATCCAAGAACAAAGTATTCAAGTCAAGAGGACAAGGCCCCGGCAAGAGGAGCTTGCCGGGAAGGCCAACCGAGGCATCTCAAGGAACTTGCCGTGACGCACCACGCGTCCCGGCAAGGCCCGGTGAGCGACAAGCTTCCGGGCGCGACAAGACCACGACCGCGGCAAGACGCTTGCCGCAGCAAGCGGCCACTCTATGCCCATGCTCCAGCGCATCCACCAACGTGTCGCCCTGGGGGCCTTTCCAGGGATGTGTGGCGGAAGGCTGTGCAGCCAGCGGTAAGCGGTGGCATACGATGCTGACAAGATCGCCATCGTGGCAGGCGGTGGCGCCCCTGACGGTCCTTTTTTACACTGTTTAGGCGACACAGACGGGCATTTAATGCCCTTGTCCCCTGCCGTCAGGGTTAGGTAGAGAGCACTGTACAAGTAGCTGTACCAACCACCTCTCTTTTTACATTTTTACCCTTCTCTGCGTTGCCACCTGTCGGTGACTCCTTGTGCATATAAAAGGAGGCCCATGCACAACGTAGAGGGGGTTCGACTGGTTGGGAAGGTTAGGGATCATTTCGAAGCCAGAAAACACCTAGCTCTCTAGAGCAAGAACACAATACAATCAGACAAGCAGCAGTAGGAGTGTTATCTCTCCGGAGAGCTCCGAAGCTGGGTAAACTGCTCGTGTGTTTCGCCTCAATCTGCTCTTCGTGCGACCTCCGCCCCCCGCCGAACCGAAAGGGGCTCGGTTCGCCGGTCCCATAGGTGTTCGTGGATCTGTTTCCCCGACAACAGTGTGAAGGATGCTCTGCTGCTCCAATGTTTCTTTTCTGTCAAAGCTTTCTTGTCAAATGTATGTGTTCAGAGTTGAATCAAAGTTTGAATAAGGCAAAGTTGCCAGTATTGCAGCAGTACGCCCTTCCTAACATATGTATTTGTGATGTTCCTCATGCCTCTTTGTTTGCTATGATTTATTAGTGCTCTGCAGAAGAACTCAACTCACTGGATGCAGGGAAGGAGATGGAGGGTGACACACTGCCATGGAGAGGAGCAGCAGCAGCTCAAGGTCCTTTCTCCTCCACGCCACCTCTGCTCCTCTCTCGTTTTGATTTGCTATGTTGGGTTCCAAGATTAGAAATATTTTTTGTTTCCATCTTTATCCATGTGCTATCATTAACTCTGAGAAAATGTTATGTTTTCGCTGATTAGTGGCAGTACATATTTGCTTTACTATTCCTAGCCGCTGCAGTTCACCATAAACATGTTGTGTACATTCTAAACCCCCAAACATGAACAAGTGATATGTATATGCAGCAGGGGATCGCCTACTTGTATAGTTTGTTGACCGGAATGTAAATTGTACAATTTTTACTTGAATATGTTCAATTATGAAGTCGTGTAGTTGTTTTTTCTCATCAGTTCTAAACTGCAGTACTTTACTGAATTGTTGATGCTGCTGAATGAATCTAGCTTGTTAGGTTCAGTCTCTTGATTAGATGGAATAGCACCCCATCGCCTGTTGTTTTTGTTGTTGTTTTTCACCCTATCCTTGCTGTTTTGATTTCTTGTTGGCAGATATTTTGAGTAAATTCAAGACAAAAGATGTTCAAAGAAGCTCCAAGACATTCTTATATCGAAAGTTATGTAATAATAGTTGGGTTATCTGGGAATTTAATGTATCTTCTCTCTGTTTGTTAATGAAATAGTAATTATGTATGTGAATTAATGTATCTTCTCTCTGTTTGTGAATTTCATGTATGTTTCAGAATTACACAATACTAGGAAAAGGGCTATATATGATATGGACACTAATGGCGCACCAAACATGTGGTGCTCCATTAGTATATACTAATGGCGCACCATGTGTTGGTCCGCCATTAGTGTCCAAATACTAATGGCGCACCATATCCACGGTGCGCCATTAGTAATAATTTTTTTTTCAAAACTAGTAATGGCGCACCAGGGGATAGTGCGCCATTACTAGTTAAACTAGTAATGGCGCATCACATCCACAATGCGCCACTAGTAATTTTTTTTCAATTTTCAAACTTTTTTATTTTTATTTTTCAAAGTTAGTAATGGCGCACCGTGTGTGTGGTGCGCCACCACACCCATGGTGCGCCATTACTAATTTTGACCCAAAATTCCCCCAAATGCACCCCCCCGGTGGACCACCTTTTCTGTTTTAAAAAAAGAAAATAAAATGATGGAAATGTCAAAAAAATAAGAAAAAAATAAATTTCCCATGTGATATGTGGTCTAGTTCTTGGGAAAATTTGCAAATATGAATTTTGACTTTATTTGCAAAATCTCTCGAGAATTTGTAAAAATGGGCATAACTTTTGCATACTAACTCGGATGAAAATGTTTTTTATATAAAAAATCATCTACTCGAAAAGTTAATGTATATACTAATAATGGGAATTTAATGTATCTTCTATCTGTTTGTGAATAAAATAGTAATTATGTATGTGAATTAATGTATCTTCTCTCTGTTTATGAATTTCATGTATGTTTCAAAATTACACACTACTACGAAAAGGGCTATTAATGATATGGACACTAATGGCGCACTAGACATGTGGTGCGCCATTAGTATATACAAATGGCGCACCATGTGTTGGTGCGCCATTAGTGTTCAAATACTAATGGCGCACCATATCCACGGTGCGCCATTAGTAACAATTTTTTCTTTCAAAACTAGTAATGGCGCACTAGGGGATAGTGCGCCATTACTAGTTAAACTAGTAATGGCGCACCACATCCACAGTGCGCCACTAGTAATTTTTTTAAACTTTTTTCTAAAAATTTTCAAAGTTAGTAATGGCGCACTAAGGGTGTGGTGCGCCATTACTAGTTAAAACTAATAATGGCGCACCACACACACGGTGCACCATTATTAACATTTGTTTTATTTTTTTATTTTCTTTCCAAAGTTAGTAATGGCGCACCGTGGGTGTGGTGCGCCATTACTAGTTAAACTAGTAATGGCGCACCACACCCACGGTGCGCCATTACTAATTTTGACCCAAAATTCCCCCGAATGCCCCCCGGACCGCCTTTTTAGTTTTGAAAAAATAAAAGAAAATGATGGAAATGTCAAAAAAATAAGTTTCCCATGTGATATGTGGTCTAATTGTTGAGAAAATTTGCAAATATGAATTTCGACTTTATTTGCAAAATCTCTCGAGAATTTGTAAAAATGGGCATAACTTTTGCATACTAACTCGGATGAAAAAAATTATATGAAAAATCATCTACTCGAAAAGTTAATGTATATACAAATTATGGGAATTTAATGTATCTTCTCTCTGTTTGTGAATGAGATAGTAATTATGTATGTGAATTAATGTATCTTCTCTATATTTGTGAATTTCATGTATGTTTCAGAATTACACACTACTAGGAAAAGGGCTATATATGATATGGACACTAATGGCGCACCAGATATGTGGTGCGCCATTAGTGTCCAAATACTAATGACGCACCACATCCACGGTGCGCCATTAGTAACAATTTATCTTATTTTTTTAAAACTAGTAATGACGCACCAGGGGATAGTGCGCCATTAGTGCACCACATCCACAGTGCGCCACTAGTAATTTTATTTCAAATTTTTTTTCAAACTTTTTTTTTCAAAGTTAGTAATGGTGCATCGTGGGTGTGGTGCGCCATTACTAGTTAAAACTAGTAATGGCGCACCACACACACAGTGCACCATTACTAACATTTTTTTATTTTCTTTATTTTTTTCCAAAGTTAGTAATGGTGCACCGTGGGTGTGGTGCATCATTACTAGTTAAACAAGTAATGGTGCACCACACGCACGGTGCGCCATTACTAATTTTGACCCAAAATTACCCCGAAAGCACCCCCCCGGTGGACGGGCTTTTCAGTTTAAAAAATAAAAGAAAATAATGGAAATGTCAAAAAAAAGTTTCCCATGTGATATGTGGTCTAGATGTTGGGAAAATTTGCAAATATGAATTTTGACTTTATTTGCAAAATCTCTCGAGAATTTGTAAAAATGGGCATAACTTTTGCATACTAACTCGAATAAAAAAATTATATGAAAAATGATCTACTCGAAAAGTTAATGTATATACTAATTATGGGAATTTAATGTATCTTCTCTTTGTTTGTGATATGTATGTGAATTAATGTATCTTCTCTCTGTTTGTGAATTTCTTGTATGTTTTAGAATTACACACTACTAGGAAAAGGGCTATAGATGATATAGACACTAATGGCGCACCACACACGTGGTGCGCCATTAGTATATACTAATGGCGCGCCATGTGTTAGTGCACCATTAGTGTCCAAATACTAATGGCGCACCACATCCACGGTGGCAATTAGTAACAATTTTTTTATTTTGTTCCAAAACTAGTAAATGCGCACCAGGGGATAGTGCGCCATTACTAGTTAAACTAGTAATGGCGCACCACATCCACAGTGCGCCACTAGTAAAAAAGATTCAAATTTTTTTTCAAACTTTTTTTTGCAAAGTTAGTAATGGTGCACCATGGATGTGGTGCGTCATTACTAGTTAAAACTAGTAATGGCGCACCACACACACGGTGTTCCATTACTAACATTTTTTTTATTTTCTTTATTTTCTTCCAAAGTTAGTAATGGTGCACCATGGGTGTGGTGCGCCATTACTAGTTTAACTAGTAATGGCGCACCACACCCACGGTGCGTCATTACTAATTTTGACCCAAAATTCCCCTGAATGCACCCCCCTGGACCGCATTTTCAGTTTAAAAAAAATAAAAGAAAATGATGGAAATGTCAAAAAATAAAAAAAAATAAGTTTCCCATGTGATATGTGGTCTAGTTGTTGGGAAAATTTGCAAATATGAATTTCGACTTTATTTGCAAAATCTCTCGAGAATTTGTAAAAATTGGCATAACTTTTGCATACTAACTCGCATGAAAAAAAATTATATGAAAAATCATCTACTCGAAAAGTTAATGTATATACAAATTATGGGAATTTAATGTATCTTCTCTCTGTTTGTGAATGAAATAGTAATTATGTATGTGAATTAATGTATCTTCTCTATGTTTGTGAATTTCATGTATGTTTCAGAATTACACACTACTAGGAAAAGGGCTATATATGATATGGACACTAATGGCGCACTAGACATGTGGTGCGCCATTAGTATATACTAATGGCGCACCATGTGTTGGTGCGCCATTAGTGTCCAAATACTAATGGCGCACAACATCCACGGTGCACCACTAGTAACAATTTTTTTCTAAACTAGTAATGACGCACCAGGGGATAGTGCGCCATTAGCGCACCACATCCACAGTGCGCCACTAGTAAAAAAATTTCAAATTTTTTTTCAAACTTTTTTTTCAAAGTTAGTAATGGTGCATCGTGGGTGTGGTGCGCCATTACTAGTTAAAACTAGTAATGGCGCACCACACACACGGTGCGCCATTACTAACATTTTTTTATTTTCTTTATTTTTTTCCAAAGTTAGTAATGGTGCACAGTGGGTGTGGTGCATCATTACTAGTTAAACAAGTAATGGCGCACCACACCCACGGTGCGCCATTACTAATTTTGTCCCAAAATTACCCCGATTGCACCCCCCGGTGGACGGGCTTTTCAGTTTAAAAAAATAAAAGAAAATGATGAAAATGTCAAAAAAAAGTTTCCCATGTGATATGTGGTCTAGATGTTGGGAAAATTTGCAAATATGAATTTTGACTTTATTTGCAAAATCTCTCGAGAATTTGTAAAAATGGGCATAACTTTTGCATACTAACTCGGATAAAAAAATTATATGAAAAATGATCTACTCGAAAAGTTAATGTATATACTAATTATGGGAATTTAATGTATCTTCTCTTTGTTTGTGAATGAAATAGTAATTATGTATGTGAAATAATGTATCTTCTCTCTGTTTGTGAATTTCTTGTATGTTTTGTAATTACACACTACTATTAAAAGGGTTATAGATGATATGGACACTAATGGTGCACCACACATGTGGTGCGCCATTAGTATATACTAATGGCGTGCCATGTGTTAGTGCGTCATTAGTGTCCAAATACTAATGGCGCACCACATCCACGGTGCGCCATTAGTAACAATTTTTTTTATTTTTTTCCAAAACTAGTAAATGCGCACCAGGGGATAGTGCGCCATTACTAGTTAAACTAGTAATGGCGCACCACATCCACAGTGCGCCACTAGTAAAAAAGATTCAAATTTTTTTTCAAACTTTTTTTTGCAAAGTTAGTAATGGTGCACCATGGGTGTGGTGCGTCATTACTAGTTAAAACTAGTAATGGCGCACAACACACACGATGCACCATTACTAACAATTTTTTTATTTTCTTTATTTTTTCCAAAGTTAGTAATGGTGCACCATGGGTGTGGTGCGCCATTACTAGTTTAACTAGTAATGGCGCACCACACCCACAGTGCGTCATTACTAATTTTGACCCAAAATTCCTCCGAATGCACGCCCTGGACCGCCTTTTCAGTTTTAAAAAAAATAAAAGAAAATGATGGAAATGTCAAAAAATAAAAAAATAAGTTTCCCATGTGATATGTGGTCTAGTTGTTGGGAAAAATTGCAAATATGAATTTCGACTTTATTTGCAAAATCTCTCGAGAATTTGTAAAAATTGGCATAACTTTTGCATACTAACTCGAATGAAAAAAAAATTATATGAAAAATCATCTACTCGAAAAGATAATGTATATACAAATTATTTGAATTTAATGTATCTTCTCTCTGTTTGTGAATGAAATAGTAATTATATATGTGAATTAATGTATCTTCTCTATGTTTGTGAATTTCATGTATGTTTCAGAATTACACACTACTAGGAAAAGGGCTATAGATGATATGGACTCTAATGGCGCACCAGACATGTGGTATGTCATTAGTATATACCAATGGCACACCATGTGTTGGTGCGCAATTACTGTCCAAATACTAATGGCGCACCACATCCACGGTGCGCCATTAGTAACAATTTTTTTTCAAAAATAGTAATGGCACACCACGGGATAGTGTGCCATTACTAGTTAAACTAGTAATGGCTCACCACATCCACAGTGCACCACTAGTAATTTTTTTTCAAATTTTTTTTCAAATTTTTTTTCTTTCAAAGTTAGTAATGGTGCATCGTGGGTGTGGTGCGTCATTACTAGTTAAAACTAGTAATGGCGCACCACATCCACGGTGCACCATTACTAACATTTTTTTTATTTGCTTTATTTTTTTCCAAAGTTAGTAATGGTGCACCGTGGGTGTGGTGCGCCATTACTACTTTAACTAGTATTGGCGCACCACACCCTTGGTGCGCCATTACTAATTTTGACCCTAAATTCCCCCGAATGCACCCCCTCCGGACCGCCTTTTTAGTTTTAAAGAAAATAATGGAAATGTAAAAAAAAAGTTTCCCATGTGATATGTGGTCTAGTTGTTGGGAAAACTTGCAAATATGAATTTCGACTTTATTTGCAATATCTCTCGAGAATTTGTAAAAATGGGCATAACTTTTGCATACTAACTCGGATGAAAATGTTTTTTATATGAAAAATCATCTACTCGAAAAGTTAATCCATATACTAATTATGGAAATTTAATGTATCTTCTCAATGAAATAGTAATTATGTATGTGAATTAATGTATCTTCTCTCTGTTTGTGAATTTCATGTATGTTTAAAAATTACACAGTACTAGGAAAAGGGCTATAGATGATATGGACACTAATGGCGCACCAGACATGTGGTGTACCATTAGTATATACTAATGGCGCACCACATCCACGATGCGCCACTAGTAACATTTTTTTTATTTTCAAAACTAGTAATGGCGCATCAGGGGATAGTGCGCCATTACTACTACATCCACAATGCGCCACTAGTAATTTTTTTCAAATTTTTTCAAACTTTTTTTTAATTTTTTTTCAAAGTTAGTCATGGCGCACCATGGGTGCCATTACTAACAATTTTTTTTATTTTTTTATTTTCTTTATTTTTTCCAAAGTTAGTAATGGCGCACCGTGGGTGTGGTGCGCCATTACTAGTTTAACTAGTAATGGCGCACCACACCCACGGTGTGCCATTACTAATTTTGACCCAAAATTACACCGAATGCACCCCCCCGGACTGCCTTTTCAGTTTTAAAGAAAATAACAGAAAATGATGGAAATGTCAAAAAAATGAAAAAAAATAAGTTTCCCATGTGATATGTGGTCTAGTTTTGTTGGGAAAATATGCAAATATGAATTTCGACTTTATTTGCAATATCTCTCGAGAATTTGTAAAAATGGGCATAACTTTTGCATACTAACTCGGATGAAAAAGTTTTTTATATGAAAAATCATCTACTCGAAAAGTTAATGTATATACTAATTATGGGAATTTAATGTATCTTCTCTGTGTTTGTGAATGAAATAGTAATTATGTATGTGAATTAATGTATGTTCTCTCTGTTTGTGAATTTCATGTATGTTTCAGAATTACACACTACTAGGAAAAGGGCTATAGATGATATGGACACTAATGGCGCACCAGGCATGTGCTGCGCCATTAGTATATACTAATGGCGCACCATGTATTGGTGCGGAATTAGTGTCCAAATACTAATGGCGCACCACATCCATGTTGCGCCATTAAGTAACATTTTTTTTCAAAACTAGTAATGGCGCACCAGGGGATAGTGCGCCATTACTAGTTAAACTAGTAATGGCGCACCACTTCCACAGTGCGCCACTAGTAATTTTTTTCAAATTTTTCTTCAAACTTTTTTTCAATGTTAGTAATGGCGCACCGTGGGTGTGGTGCGCCATTACTAATTAAAACTAGTAATGGCGCACCACACCCACCGTGCGCCATTACTAACATTCGCACCGTGGGTGTGGTGCGCCATTACTTGTTAAACTAGTAATGGCGCACCACACCCACGGTGCGTCATTACTAATTTTGACCCAAAATTCCCCCAAATGCACCCCTACCCCACCGGACCGCCTTTTCAGTTTAAAAATAAATAAAAGAAAATGATGGAAATGTCAAAAAAATAAGTTTCCCATGTGATATGTGGTCTAGTTGTTGGGAAATTTGCAAATATGAAATTCGACTTTATTTGCAAAATCTCTCGAGAATTTGTAAAAATGGGCATAACTTTTGCATACTAACTCGGATGAAAAAGTTTTTTATATGAAAAATCATCTACTCGAAAAGTTAATGTATATACTAATTATGGGAATTTAATGTATCTTCTCTCTGTTTGTGAATGAAATAGTAATTATGTATGTGAAGTAATGTATCTTCTCTCTTTTTGTGAATTTCATGTATGTTTCAGAATTACACACTACTAGGAAAGGGCTATAGCTGATATGGACACTAATGGCGCACAAGACATGTGGTGCGCCATTAGCATATACTAATGGCGAACCATGTGTTGGGGCGTCATTAGTGTCCAAATACTGATGGCGCACCACATCCATGGTGCGTTAGTAACAAAAAAAAATTTGATTTTTTTTCAAAACTAGTAATGGGGCACCAGGGGATAGTGTGCCATTACTAGTTAAACTAGTAATGGCGCACCACATCCACAATGCGCCACTAGTAATTTTTTTCAATTTTTTTTCAATTTTTTTGAAAGTTAGTAATGGCGCACCGTGGGTGTGGTGC
>NC_041391.1:122142470-122170255 GCF_002162155.2 Triticum dicoccoides
TTTTTATTTTCTTTATTTTTTCCCAAAGTTAAACTATTAATGATGCACCACACCCACTGTGCGCCATTACTAAATTTAACCCAAAATTCCCCCGAATGCACCACCCCCCTTGGACCGCCTTTTCAGTTTAAAAAAAATAAAAGAAAATGATGGAAATGTTAAAAAAATAAAAAAAATAAGTTTCCCATGTGATATGTCGTCTAGTTGTTGGGAAAATTTGCAAATATGAATTTTGACTTTATTTGCAAAATCTCTATAGAATTTGTAAAAATGGGCATAACTTTTGCATACTAACTCGGATGAAAAAGTTTTTTATATGAAAAATCATCTACTCGAAAAGTTAATGTATATACTAATTATGGGAATTTAATGTATCTTCTCTCTGTTTGTGAAGGAAATAGTAATTATGTATGTGAATTAATGTATCTTCTCTCTGTTTGTGAATTTCATGTATGTTTCAGAATTACACACTACTAGGAAAAGGGCTATAGATGATATGGACACTAATGGCGCACCAGACAGGTGGTGCACCATTAGTATATACTAATGGCGCATCATGTGTTGGTGCGCCATCAGTGTCCAAATACTAATGGCACACCACATCCACCGTGCGCTATTAGTAACAATTTTTTATTATTATTATTTTCAAAACTAGTAATGACGCACCAGGGGATAGTCCGCCATTACTAGTTAAACTAGTAATGGCGCACCACATCCACAGTGTGCCACTAGTAATTTTTTTCAAAAAAAACTCAAACTTTTTATTTTTTATTTTTTTCAAAGTTAGTAATGGCGCACCGTGGGTGTGGTGCGCCATTAATAGTTTTAACTAGAAAACTAGTAATGGCGCACCACACACACGGTGCGCCATTAATAACAAGTTTTTTTCCAAAGTTAGTAATTGCGCACCGTGGGTGTGGTCCGCCATTACTAGTTAAACTTGTAATATGGCACCACACCCATGGTGGGCCATTACTAATTTTGACCCAAAATTTCCCCGAATGCACCGCCCCTGGACCGCCTTTTCAGTTTAGAAAAATAAAAGAAAATGATGGAAATGTCAAAAAAATAAAAAAAGAAGTTTCCCATGTGATATGTAGTCTAGTTGTTGGGAAAATTTGCAAATCTGACTTTCGACTTTATTTGCAAAATCTCTCGAGAATTTGTAAAAATGGGTATAACTTTTGCATACTAAGTCGGATGAAAAAGTTTTTTATATGAAAAATCATCTACTCAAAAAGTTAATGTATATACTAATTATGGGAATTTCATGTATCTTATCTCTGTTTGTGAATGAAATAGTAATTATGTATGTGAATTAATGTATCTTCTCACTGTTTGTGAATTTCATGTATGTTTCAGAATTACACACTACTAGGAAAAGGGTTATAGATGATATGGACACTAATGGCGCACCAGACATGTGGTGCGCCATTAGTATATAATAATGGCGCACCATGTGTTGGTGCGCCATTAGTGTCAAAATACTAATGGCGCACCACATCCACGGTGCACCATTAGTAACAATTTTTTTTATTTTTTTCAAAACTAGTAATGGCGCAATAGGGAATAGTGCGCCATTACTAGTTAAACTAGTAATGGCGCACCCCATCCGGAGTGCGCCACTAGTAATTTTTTTTCAATTTTTTTTCAAACTTTTTTTTCAAAGTTAGTAATTGCGCACCGTGGGTGTGGTGCGCCATTACGCCATTACTAGTTAAAACTAGTAATGGCGCACCACACACACAGTGCGCCATTACTAAAAATATATATATTTTTTCTTTATTTGTTTCCAAAGTTAGTAATGGCGCATTGTGGGTGTGGTGCGCCATTACTAGTTAAAACTAGTAATGGCGCACCACACCCATGGTGCGTCATTACTAATTTTGACCCAAAATTCCTCCGAATGCACCCCCCTTTGGACCGCCTTTTCAATTTAAAAAAAAATAAAAGAAAATGTTGGAAATGTCAAAAAAATTAAGTTTCGCATGTGATATGGGGTCTAGTTGTTGGGAAAATTTGCAAATATGAATTTCGACTTTATTTACAAAATCTCTCGAGAATTTGTAAAAATGGGCATAACTTTTGCATACTAACTCGGATGAAAAAAAATTATATGAAAAATCATCTACTCGAAAAGTTAATGTATATACTAATTACGGGAATTTAATGTATCTTCTCTCTGTTTGTGAATGAAATAGTAATTATGTATGTGAATAAATATATCTTCTCTTTATTTGTGAATTTCATATATGTTTCAGAATTACACACTACTAGGAAATGGGCTATAGATGATATGGACACTAATGACGCACCATACATATGATGCGCCATTAGTAACAATTTTTTTTTCAAAACTAGTAATGACGCACCAGGGGATAGTGCGCCATTACTTGTTAAACTAGTAATGACGCACCACATCCACAGTGCGCCACTAGTAAATTTTTTTCAAATTTTGTTTCTAACTTTTTTTCAAACTTAGTAATGGCGCACCGTGGGTGTGGTGCGCCATTACTAGTTAGTAATGGCGCACCACACCCATGGTGCGCCATTACTAACAATTTTTTTCATTTTCTTTATTTTTTTTCGAAAGTTAGTAATGGCGTACCATGGGTGTGGTGCGCCATTAGTAGTTAAACTAGTAATGGCGCACCACACCCATGGTGCGTCATTACTATTTTTGACCCAAAATTCCCCCGAATGCACCCCCCCCCTCGTCGACCGCCTTTTCAGTTTTAAAAAAATAAAAGGAAATGATGGAAATGTCAAAAAAATAAAAAGGAAATAAGTTTCCCATGTGATATGTGGTCTAGTTGTTGGGAAAATTTGCAAATATGAATTTCGACTTTATTTGCAAAATCTCTCGAGAATTTGTAAAAATGGGCATAACTCTTGCATACTGACTCAGATGAAAAAGTTTTTTATATGAAAAATCATCTACTCGAAAAGTTACGGGGCTTTTAAGATCTGGAGGCAAAAAAATTCAAAAAATTTCAAACTTAATAGTGGCGCACCGTTTGCTAGGTGCGCCACTAGTAACAGAAAAAAAATAGTTTCGAATTTTTTTCGGGATTTTTTCAAAATATGATACGTAATATGAACGGAAGTTTGAAATAATTTTTCAAAATTTCATCACACTCATGAACATGAACAAAGTCCTAAACATCAAAAATGCTTAATAGGATTGATATGCTAGATATATCAACAAGTGCCTTTGAAGTGAGCTAGTGCTGGGGTTGGATAGAACTCTGAAGTTAAACGTGCTTGGGTTGGATTAGTGTGAGGATGGGTGACCTTTCGGGAAGTTTAACCACGGAGTGTGATTTGACCTGAGATTAAGCCATAGTGACCTGAGATTAAGAAGAAAACGAAAAAAATAAAAAAAATTGAATTTTTTTAAAAGGAAAATAAAATGGCAAAAAATAAAAGATCATACGCTGTAAAAGGTCGCATCTAGAAATAAAAAGGCTGAATTGCTGGGCCAGGCCCATGTAGCTAGCAAAAATTAATAGGAAAAATAAATATTAAAAAGGCCGAATTAATGGGCTCGACCCATATAAACACCGAATTGGACCGGGCTAATTCTTGTGCCACATCAGCTTGCCACGCTGGGTGCCGACGTGGACTGGGGAGGTTGCTATTGACCAAAAATTTGGTCGTGGAACCAACGACCATTTACATATCACAAAGAAGGTCACTAATTTCAGTTTACGACCGCCAGCTTTTGACCTTCTGTTTTTGGTCACAAAAAGGTCGCGAATGAAAAATTATGGCCTTTCAGCGACCAATAGTGATGGTCACAAGTTGACATATTTCTTGTAGTGTACACGCGTCAAGAAGGCTCCTTCCAAGTTACCATATGAGATGACTGGCAAGGAAAACAAGGAAATCATGGTTGCCGATGTGAACCGCCAGCTTGCACCAAAATTTCCACCCCCAAAGGAGAAAATAGATATGGTAAAAGCGAAGCGCACACTAGATGCCCTTAGGCGACCACCACCGCCTCCGCCGCTATCAGACTATGACCGTTGTATTGTAAAGACATATGAGAACCAGTTGGGAAGTACTATCAGTGCTGCAAAAAGTGGGAAAACAATTCCCCAGCTCGGCAAACAGGAAAAGCAATTGTGCCCCCCGCTGAAGGTGTTTACGGATATAGCTAATGATCTGGGGGAAGTGGCCGGTGGTCTTGGTGTCACTCTTGGTGATTACTTAGACGATGATGTATAGTTTGAAATGGTCGAGGTAGTAACCTTCAGATACGAGCAAGGGAAGCCTCTCATCAAACCTAAGCAGCTCCCGCATCTATCAATGATGATGTGAAGATTACATGACTGGTACTTGGAAACCTGCAAGGATGGGACTAACAATATCTTGCTGGAAATTAAAGATCGGCATGACTTCATTGGAGTCGACGTGTTGTACATTGAATTTGAAGAATTATTTTAGTTATACAATCAAGACGCCCTCGACAAAACTCTCATGAGTTGCTATTGTCTATAAGTATTATTTCTGTAATTAAGTCTCTAGCTCATCTTGTCCATTGCATGTATAATTATCTCAGTATATTGTGGAGATTGAAGATCCTCAAATGAAAAAGAGGAAAAATCTATGACATTGGGTTCAGTAACCTAAATACCATAAAAGAATATACGGTACAAAAGAACCCCTAAGAAATTGAGAAAAACTTGGTAAAGGCGTTACTTCGACAACAAAACAAAAGGGAAATACTCTTTCCTTACAACTTCAAGCTGCTTAGCTAATGATCTGGGGGAAGTGGCCGGTGGTCTTGGTGTCACTCTTGGTGATTACTTAGACGATGATGTATAGTTTGAAATGGTTGAGGTAGTAACCTTCAGATACGAGCAAGGGAAGCCTCTCATCAAACCTAAGCAGCTCCCGCATCTATCAACGATGATGTGAAGATTACATGACTGGTACTTGGAAACCTACAAGGATGGGACTAACAGTATCTTGCTGGAAATTAAAGATCGGCATGACTTCATTGGAGTCGACGTGTTGTACATTGAATTTGAAGAATTATTTTAGTTATACAATCAAGACGCCCTCGACAAAACTCTCATGAGTTGCTATTGTCTATAAGTATTATTTCTGTAATTAAGTCTCTAGCTCATCTTGTCCATTGCATGTATAATTATCTCAGTATATTGTGGAGATTGAAGATCCTCAAATGAAAAAGAGGAAAAATCTATGACATTGGGTTCAGTAACCTAAATACCATAAAAGAATATACGGTACAAAATAACCCCTAAGAAATTGAGAAAAACTTGGTAAAGGCGTTACTTCGACAACAAAACAGAAGGGAAATACTCTTTCCTTACAACTTCAAGCTGCTTAGCTAATGATCTGGGGGAAGTGGCCGGTGGTCTTGGTGTCACTCTTGGTGATTACTTAGACGATGATGTATAGTTTGAAATGGTTGAGGTAGTAACCTTCAGATACGAGCAAGGGAAGCCTCTCATCAAACCTAAGCAGCTCCCGCATCTATCAACGATGATGTGAAGATTACATGACTGGTACTTGGAAACCTACAAGGATGGGACTAACAGTATCTTGCTGGAAATTAAAGATCGGCATGACTTCATTGGAGTCGACGTGTTGTACATTGAATTTGAAGAATTATTTTAGTTATACAATCAAGACGCCCTCGACAAAACTCTCATGAGTTGCTATTGTCTATAAGTATTATTTCTGTAATTAAGTCTCTAGCTCATCTTGTCCATTGCATGTATAATTATCTCAGTATATTGTGGAGATTGAAGATCCTCAAATGAAAAAGAGGAAAAATCTATGACATTGGGTTCAGTAACCTAAATACCATAAAAGAATATACGGTACAAAATAACCCCTAAGAAATTGAGAAAAACTTGGTAAAGGCGTTACTTCGACAACAAAACAGAAGGGAAATACTCTTTCCTTACAACTTCAAGCTGCTTAGCTAATGATCTGGGGGAAGTGGCCGGTGGTCTTGGTGTCACTCTTGGTGATTACTTAGACGATGATGTATAGTTTGAAATGGTTGAGGTAGTAACCTTCAGATACGAGCAAGGGAAGCCTCTCATCAAACCTAAGCAGCTCCCGCATCTATCAATGATGATGTGAAGATTACATGACTGGTACTTGGAAACCTGCAAGGATGGGACTAACAGTATCTTGCTGGAAATTAAAGATCGGCATGACTTCATTGGAGTCGACGTGTTGTACATTGAATTTGAAGAATTATTTTAGTTATACAATCAAGACGCCCTCGACAAAACTCTCATGAGTTGCTATTGTCTATAAGTATTATTTCTGTAATTAAGTCTCTAGCTCATCTTGTCCATTGCATGTATAATTATCTCAGTATATTGTGGAGATTGAAGATCCTCAAATGAAAAAGAGGAAAAATCTATGACATTGGGTTCAGTAACCTAAATACCATAAAAGAATATACGGTACAAAAGAACCCCTAAGAAATTGAGAAAAACTTGGTAAAGGCGTTACTTCGACAACAAAACAGAAGGGAAATACTCTTTCCTTACAACTTCAAGTGAGTATTTTTGTCTTGTGCACATTCAGTTTCACTTACTTGAGGTTAAGTGTAATTGATGAGTTGTGCATGCGGAGCTTCCACTTTATTCTGCTAGCCATTCAGATTGACGTGGGACTACTAATGTGTTGGAGTCGAGCAATAAAGAGTCTAAGGAGTGGGCGGACATGAGTGAAATGCTCCAGAAGTAAGTTCAATCATTACTGCACCATATCAACAACTTTCACTCATTTCCTGATATCAAGTAATCATTTTCTTTGCCATGTAGGGTTTGGAAAAATTTCACCAGCAAGGTACCGGGTGAATGGAAAAAGGAGGTCGATTTTCACACCCCAAAGTAAGTAGTATTTCCCTGCTCCATGTTCTGCATGATGTCGCACGCCACTATGTGGACACTGGTCGTGTAGCTTACTTACACCTAAGCTATCCATATCGAGCTTGGGTTTTCCGTTTGCATCCTAAGCCCATTTTAGCCCAAAAGTATTATTGCATTATTTCACTTAAGTCTGTGAATATAGATGTGTGAAAAGTGGGAAGTCAAAGCCTAAAAGGAGATCGACTATCTACCATTATATCTTTCATATGCAATGATATTTTGATGTGGATTTACTGGATCACGTGATCACATTCATCAAAGAGGCCTGGACCGCACCTAACCCGTGTTGTTTTATTCAATATGGTGACTTATATAGAGTAAAGCTTAGGATAGAAATCAAAACCAGGCAACTCTCTCTCTCTCTCTCTCTCTCTCTCTCTCTCTCTCTCTCTCTCTCTCTCTCTCTCCCTCTCTTTCTCCCCCTCTCTCTCTCACACACACATGAGTTAGCAGGTTCACCGGATCAATCATTATCATTCTATCCTAGTGATCAGTTTCTTGGTTAAGTTACATACATGCACATCAACTTCTCACTTTTCTTCATTGACTCAAACACCAAAAATTAAACAAGAGGCGGTCATTTGTCCGGTTTCCACCGATGAGATGTGCAAATATTTGAGTGGAATGATTGTTACAGAAATCCATTTTACTTCATTTTAATAAGGAGCTAAACTTTGCTAGGTTTGGACAAACCACAGTTCTTGTTCTCCTACGCGGCCCTATGACTGGGGCAACAGAACAACAAACTGTTCTACGGATGGGGTGAACTTTATTGGTGTGATGATGTTAGTATACTTGATCATTTGTTTGTTCAGGGACGAATATAAAATCGTATAAAGTAAACCACGTGCAACGATCAAGTCTAGTTGTTAGTAAAATTAACACACTAGCTGACGCACATGCATGGAAAAGATCTTATTTTTTCCATTATTTTTGTTCATTGCTTTTTTACTTTACATAATAGCAAATATATACTTGGAGTTATATTTTTTTCTTAACTATGTTATAAATATGAGTTTGTGAAGCATGGCGCAACCGAGTAGAAAGCAAATTAACTAATTGGAATGTAATCAATTGGAGTGCTCCTTGCAAAACTGACTTAACCACACTGAAAAATATCTCACAAATAAGAGTGCATGAGAGGAGCACACACTAATGCATAGACATGACGCAATGAAAAAGCACATAAGTCCATCCATCAAGGAAAAGGCTACCGACTACTCCAACTGATTGCTGAATGTCAAATTGTCGTTGGAGAACAGCAACGAACCATGTGTGTGGATTGATGGTGTTATCGCATGTTGATCCTGCGGCGGACTCAGAACACTGGGAGTACATGTTGTTTCCTGCAATACAGGTGATTGTCTGAGTGAGATCATGGACCTGGAGTAATAAATTTTGCGTACTTTTTGTTTATCCATGGTAAAAATTTTACTTTAAAAGCCCACTTGAGCACACAATACTGTGTAGACATCTTACCTGGAGTAGCTAGAAAATTGTTTGCATCCATGAGGTTACCAACGAGGCCAGTTACGCATGACACCAGCATATACGTGTAAAAAAATTGTGCCTCCGCCAGCAGAGTGACCAACAGCGAAGGCATCAGCCCAACTATGTAGCAAATTTGTGGAAGGCTAAACAATGCCTAACCTAGATGAAAAGTTGTGCACAGAAGTACGTCCTAGCTTCTAGTTCCTAGAGACAATCTCATCCAAGCATGCACTTTCTAGTCTGTATACTGGTCTTGTAGCTTTTTTACAGCCAAGGTAACTCTATCGTTTTGGCATTCTGTTTGCCTCACAAGCTTATTTTAGCACCAAAAGTATTATTACATTGTTTAGCTTTAGTATACACATATAGTTGTGTGAAAAGTGTGAAGTCAAAGCATGAAAAGAGATCGGTCATGTAGCATTATATCATTAATAGGTTATGTTGTGATGGGGAAATATATTGGATCACGTGATCACACCGGCCCAAAAGTTCTGCACCGCATCAAACACAAGGTTGTTTATTATGCATATCAATATGGTGACTTATATAGAGCACATTGTAGGAGAGAATGGATCATTCCAAGTACTCGATGATACTAGAGGAAAATCAACATCACATGGCAAATAGGTAATTTGCCTTTACCCATTTTAGAAGGAAGCAAAATAATGTTAGTCATGCTTTAGCAAACTTTGGTAGAACTGAATCTAGAGCTATGGTGTGGCTTCATTCTGGCCCAAGTTTCCCTAGCCTTTGAAGGATGAACTTGCTCCTCCTTGAGTAACACAACTCCATTTTTTCTGAGACAGAGGCATGATGCAACAAAAGAGCACAAGCCCATCCACCATGAAATTCGTAGCTACGGCAGCTGGGTGTTGGATGTTAAGAAGAGAGGATAAACATTGTGTTGATTTATGGTTGTATCATGTGTTCATCGTGTAGCAAACTCGGGATAGTCGGAGTCCATGTTGATCTCCAAAAATAAGCGTTGAGCGAGTGGGCGAGTGGACTCTGAGTAACAAACTTTTGCCATATTTGTGTATTCAATAGCCAAATTTTTATTTAAAAAGTCTAATTGGGCACAAGACACCGTCTAGACATCTTTATTGCTTTTGTGCAAACCAGCAATTGGTCTACCTTTTTCATTAACTAGAACAATGTTTACATTCATAAGACTCGGCACATGCATACGTACGTGTAAAATTTCTATGTCCTACTAGGAGCCCGCAACGAAAGCATCAGCATAAAGATGCAACAAATCTAAGCAGTGACTAAGAAAATGACAGACTATCCCTAAATGAAAAGAAGTGCGGTGAAGTAGGACCCAACTACCAGTACATAGAGACCATACTCATCCGGGTATGCACTTTCCTAAGAGAGGCCAACAAGAAGAGAAGGTGCACCAGTTTGTGCAAGTTGGTCGTGTAGTTTGCTTACACCCCGTGTATCTGTGCCAAATTTTGGCATTCTATTTGCCTCCCAAGCCGATTTTAGCCACAAAAAAATTGCATTGTTTAGGTTCGATCTACGCATATAGATGTGTTAGAAAGTGGGAAGTCAAGGAATGGGAAGAGATCGATCATGTAGCGTCATATCATTCGTAGGCGGTGACAGCATGATGTGAAAACTTATTGGATCACGTCCTCACATCCGTGCAAAAGATCTGGACCGCACCAAACACTTGTTGTTTTATTATGCATATCAATATGGTGACTTATGTACAGTACATCGTAGGAGAGAAATAAAAACCATGAACCTCACTCTCATTCATGTCTCACTCCCCCCACCCATATACGAGTTCATAGAATCACTCATTTTCATTATTTCGTGGGCATTCTTTTCTTCTTTAAGTTACGTACATGCACATAATCTTCTTGCTTTTGTTCACTAACTCAAACACTAAATATGAAAAGGAGAGGCATTCTGTTGTCTGATTTCCACTGATGTGTTATGTAAATCTTAAAGAGAAATTACTGCTAAAGAAATCCATTTTAGATGCTCGGTTTGGGGAAACCATGGTTTGAGCATGAGAGAACAAAAGAGCAGCAATTGTATCGATTCGACAATGGAGCTCCCATGTCTGTGCAAGTCTATAGGTGAATCTTTAGAGTCGTTGATGATAGTGTTGGTTAGTGATGTCTATGTGAAGAATTATCATTGCCGGTTGTAATGATCAGTTCTAGTGCTTGCTTGTAACTAAAACATCAAACTAATTGAGTACCTTGTCTGATAGTGGTATGCTGAGATTTGCGCCTTCAGTAGACGATACGCACATCGTTAGTCTCCATCTCTAACCCTTGATAGCATAAGGATCAGGTCATATGCCTCGGTGTTCCTTCAGTGCCGCCGTGGAGAGCGTTGCCTATGACCAGGGTGCTGCCGATCCTGCCCACCATCTTGTTCACCATCCGTACTGGACGTGGTCAAGTAGCCTGATGCTGCCGTCCATCTCATTTTTTCTTTATTTTAGCTTAGTGCTTTATAGTTGGCATAATAGTACACATCATTTTGGTTATATTATATCTTTATTAATTACCTTATAAATATGAGTTGACAAGGCAAGGCGCACCTCAACAAAGAGAAAATTAACTAAATTAAATGCAATGAATTGCAAGTGGAATGGATCGTTCCAAGTACTCAATAGTAGTCCAGGAAATACAGCATAACATGGGAAATAGGAAATCTATGTTTACTCATGTTGGGAGGAACAACAATAATGTTAGTCATGTTTTTAGGAAAATTTGGTATAACTCAAGGTAGAACTATGGTGTGGCTACATTCTGGCCTCAATGCCCCAAGCCTTTGTAGGGTTAACATGCTCCTCCTTGAGCATACAACTACATTTTTTTGAGAGAGAGAGAGAGAGAGAGAGAGAGAGAGAGAGAGAGATCAGACACATAGCCACAAATTTTCTAGCCTTTGTAGGAGTAATAAATTTTGCATACTTTTTGTTTATCCATGGTAAATTTTTTACTTTAAAAGCCCACATGAGCACACAATACTGTGTAGACATCTTGCCTGGAGTAGCTAGAAAATTGTTTGCATCCATGAGGATACCAACGAGGCCAGTTACGCTTGACACTAGCATATACGTGTAAAAAAAATTGTGCCTCTGCCAGCAGAGTGACCAACAGCGAAGGCATCAACCCAACTATGTAGCAAATTTGTGGAAGGCTAAACAATGCCTAACCTAGATGAAAAGTTGTACACAGAAGTACGTCCTAGCTTCTAGTTCCTAGAGACAATCTCATCCAGGCATGCACTTTCTAGTCTGTATACTAGTCTTGTAGCTTTTTTACACCCAAGGTAACTCTATCGTTTTGGCATTCTGTTTGCCTCACAAGCTTATTTTAGCACCAAAAGTATCATTACATTGTTTAGCTTTAGTATACACATATAGTTGTGTGAAAAGTGTGAAGTCAAAGCATGAAAAGAGATCGGTCATGTAGCATTATATCATTAATAGGTTATGTTGTGATGGGGAAATATATTGGATCACATGATCACACCCGCCCAAAAGTTCTGCACCGCATCAAACACAAGGTTGGTTATTATGCATATCAATATGGTGACTTATATAGAGCACATTGTAGGAGAGAATGGATCATTCCAAGTACTCGATGATACTCGAGGAAAATCAACATCACATGGCAAATAGGTAATTTGCCTTTACTCAATTTAGAAGGAAGCAAAATAATGTTAGTCATGCTTTAGCAAACTTTGGTAGAACTGAAGCTAGAGCTGTGGTGTGGCTTCATTCTGGCCCAAGTTTCCCTAGCCTTTGAAGGATGAACTTGCTCCTCCTTGAGTAACACAACTCCATTTTTTCTGAGACAGAGGCATGATGCAACAAAAGAACACAAGCCCATCCACCATGAACTTCCTAGCTACGGCAGCTGGGTGTTGGATGTTAAGAAGAGAGGATAAACATTGTGTCGATTGATGGTTGTATCATGTGTTCATCGTGTAGCAAACTCGGGATAGTCGGAGTCCATGTTGATTTCCAAAAATAAGCGTTGAGCGAGTGGGCGAGTGGACTCTGAGTAACAAACTTTTGCCATATTTGTGTATTCAATAGCCAAATTTTTATTTAAAAAGTCTAATTGGGCACACAACACCGTCTAGACATCTTTATTGCTTTTGTGCAAACCAGCAATTGGTCTACCTTTTTCATTAACTAGAACAATGTTTACATTCATAAGACTCGGCACGTGCATAAGTACGTGTAAAATTTCTATGTCCTACTAGGAGCCCGCAACGAAAGCACATAAAGATGCAACAAATCTAAGCAGTGACTAAGAAAATGACAGACTATCCCTAAATGAAAAGAAGTGCGGTGAAGTAGGACCCAACTACCAGTACATAGAGACCATACTCATCCGGGTATGCACTTTCCTAAGAGAGGCCAACAAGAAGAGAAGGTGCACCAGTTTGTGCAAGTTGGTCGTGTAGTTTGCTTACACCCCGTGTATCTGTGCCAAATTTTGGCATTCTATTTGCCTCCCAAGCCGATTTTAGCCACAAAAAATTTGCATTGTTTAGGTTCGATCTATGCATATAGATGTGTTAGAAAGTGGGAAGTCAAGGAATGGAAAGAGATCGATCATGTAGCGTCATATCATTCGTAGGCGGTGACATCGTGATGTGAATACTTATTGGATCACGTTCTCACATCCGTGCAAATGATCTAGACCGCACCAAACACTTGTTGTTTTATTATGCATATCAATATGGTGACTTATGTACAGTACATCGTAGGAGAGAAATAAAAACCATGAACCTCACTCTCATTCATGTCTCACTCCCCCCCACCCATCTATGAGTTCATAGAATCACTCATTTTCATTATTTCGTGGGCATTCTTTTCTTCTTTAAGTTACGTACATGCACAGAATCTTCTTGCTTTTGTTCACTAACTCAAACACTAAATATGAAAAGGAGAGGCATTATGTTGTCTGATTTCCACTGATGTGTTATGTAAATCTTCAAGAGAAATTACTGCTAAAGAAATCCATTTTAGATGCTCGGTTTGGGGAGACCATGGTTTGAGCATGAGAGAACAAAAGAGCAGCAATTGTATCGATTCGACAATGGAGCTCCCATGTGTGTGCAAGTCTATAGGTGAATCTTTAGAGTCGTTGATGATAGTGTTGGTTAGTGATGTCTATGTGAAGAATTATCATGGCCGTTTGTAATGATCAGTTGTAGTACTTGCTTGTAACTAAAACATCAAACTAATTGAGTACCTTGTCTGATAGTGGTATGCTGAGATTTGCGCCTTCAGTAGACGATACGCACATCGTTAGTCTCCATCTCTAACCCTTGATAGCATCAGGATCAGGTCATATGCCTCGGTGTTCCTTTAGTGCCGCCGTGGAGAGCGTTGCCTATGACTAGCGTGCTGCCGATCCTTCCCACCATCTTGTTCACCATCCGTACTGGACGTAGTCAAGTAGCCTGATGCTGCCGTCCATCTCATTTTTTCTTTATTTTAGCTTAGTGCTTTATAGTTGGCATAATAGGACACATCATTTTGGTTATATTATATCTTTATTAATTACCTTATAAATATGAGTTGACAAGGCAAGGCACACCTCAACAAAGAGCAAATTAACTAAATTAAATGCAATGAATTGCAAGTGGAATGGATCGTTCCAAGTACTCAATAGTAGTCCAGGAAATTCAGCATAACATGGGAAATGGGGAATCTATGTTTACTCATGTTGGGAGGAACAACAATAATGTTAGTCATGTTTTTAGCAAAATTTGGTACACCTCAAGGTAGAACTATTTTGTGGCTACATTCTGGCCTCAATGCCCCTAGCCTTTGTAGGGTTAACTTGCTCCTCCTTGAGCATACAACTACATTTTTGAGAGAGAGAGAGAGAGAGAGAGAGAGAGAGAGAGAGAGAGAGAGCTCACATGAATGTATAGGCACGGCGCACAAAAGTAAACAAAGCATGTCCATCAGGACACTACTAGCTACGACAGATGGATGCTGGTTGTAAAATTGGTGTTGCAGAAGAGAGGAGATACATTGTGTCGATTGATGGTTATGTCACGTGTTCATCATGCAGCAAACTCGGGATAGTCGGAGTACATGTTGTCCATAAAGTAGGCGTTGAGTGAGTGTGCGAGTGGACTCTAGGTAAAAAAAATTATCTATATTTGTGTATTCAATATACATATTTTTATTTAAAAAGTCCACTTGGGCACACAACACCATCTAGACATGTTTATTGTTTTTGTGCAGACCACACTACTGGAATTCTGTTATACGCCGAGTGCCACGGACACTCGGAAAAGGGCCAAAAACTATCGGCAAAGCCTTTGCCGAGTGTCACCCTCAGCAAAAGCCACCCAGCGGACACCTTTACGGCAAACAGAAGTTTGCCGAGAGTCAGAACACGGGCACTTGGCAAAGACTTTGCCGAGAGCCAAACAATACAACTCGGCAAAATAAAGTAGCTAACGGATAGCAGACGATGATGGTGGTTCCTGACACGTGGGACTAGGGGAACAGGCCGAGGGCCTTCTTTGCCGAGAGCCGCGCTCGGCAAAGAGAGCCAATAGGAGTCTGACACGTGTCAGCTCCTGACATGTGGGACCAGGGGAACTGGCTGAGGGCGTTCTTTGCCGAGAGCCACGCTCGACAAAGAGAGCCAATAGGAGGCTGACACATGGTGAGGGAGTCCTGGATAAGGGGCTATCCGGATAGCCGGACTATATGCTTTGCCGGACTGTTGGACTATGAAGATAAAAGATTGAATACTTCATCCCGTGTCCAGATGGGACTCTCCTTGGCGTGGAAGGCAAGCTTGGCGATTTGAATGTAGATCCCCTTCTCTGGAAACCAACTCTGTGTAACCCTAGCCCCCTCCGGTGTCTATATAAACCGGAGGGTTTAGTCCATAGGACACAACAACAATCATACCATAAGCTAGCTTCTGGGGTTTAGCCTCTTTGATCTCGTGGTAGATCAACTCTTGTAATACTCATATCATCAAGATCAATCAAGCAGGAAGTAGGGTATTACCTCCATCGAGAGGGCGCGAACCTGGGTAAACATCGTGTTCCCAGCCTCCTGTTACCATTAGCCTTAGACGCACAGTTCGGGACCCCCTACCCGAGATCCGCCGGTTTTGACACCGACATTGGTGCTTTCATTAAGAGTTCCTCTGTGTCGTCGCAGTAAGGCTTGATGGCCCGCCTCGTTGTCAGGGACAACATCACCTCTGAAGGAGCACTGGCCCAAGGCCAAACCCTCCGTCTTGGCGGCTTCATCATGACCGCCCGATCGGCTATCGCGCCGACAATGACCTCTCAGGTCATCAAAAACGTCCTCCACGTCAGTTCGGAACTCGCCGAACAGATGGATCCAATGGAGCTCTCTTACCTTAATGAGATCTTGGATCGCATCGCTGCCCTGGGCGTCTCTACGGACTATGACCAGATCGGGCTTAAACCCGACCAAAGGGAGATTTATTCTTCGCCGGTCACCCACGAGATTGCAGTAGTGGAGGAGCACCATACGAATTCTCCCTCTATTTTGAGGACAAAATGTGTCCAAATTTCTGAGCTCTCTGAGCCGGACACCCGCTCGCGGGAGGACACGACCCAAACCCCGAACTTAGGATCGGGCGACAGATCAAACAAATTGGGCAGCATCCCAAAGCCCGAGCTGTTAAGCTCGGGAACTTCCTTGCCCCTTGGTCTTGGATTGGGTCAGGATTCGGATTCAAAACCATCCACCCACCCAGATTTATTAAATATTCGACAAATCAGACAAGAGCCACAAGAGACAGTACATCATTACTGGGCCAGATTCCTCCTGGTGTTAAACAGGGTTAAGGACTGTTGCGAGGAAGACGCAATCTCCCTCTTCTGCAACAATTGCACGGACAAAGAGATCCTCAACGCTATAAGTCGCCGTGACATAGTATACTTCGCTGACTTAGCGGCCATAGTGTAGAAGTACTGCGCGATGGAAAGCGCCTGAAAAACCCAAATGAACTTCTCAGACAATCCGGCTCTCACTAAACCCTTTGTCCGATCTAAAAGGGAAAACTCTCGTAAGTTACTCGATTCAATTACCAAAAAACCAAAGCCTGATACAAGGCGCGGAACCGTATTGGAAGAATGGCTGAGTGGACCGTGCAAAATTCACAGCACACCGGATGCTACGCCAACTCACAGCCTTAGAGCATGTTGGATAATCCGATACATAGCAAAGAGCGGCGAGGATCTGCTCTTAAACCATACAACAAAACAACAACCCGCCGGAAACAACAATACGGTATTTACAGTCTTCGAGACTTTCGCCTCAAATAATAGGTGCAAGCGAGCTCAGCGCAGCCTCGTCGAAGTTTTCCACGTGGCAACAATAAACCCATGGAATGACACGGCTATAACCTACAATGCCAGTGACAAACATCAGTTATGAACAGTCCGAGCACCAGCCGCTTTTGTCCTTAGTCCAATCGTGGATGGCTTCAGGTTCACTAAAGTACTCATGGACGGCGGAAGCGGGCTAAACCTCATCTACGAGGAAACCCTTAACAAGATGGAAATTGATAGGATCCGCATTCAGCAAAGCAGCACAACCTTCAGGGGAATCATCCCTAGTAGGGAGGCGCGATGCGCGGGAAAAATCACACTAGATGTGGTATTCGGCACGTCAGAGAATTACAGGTCCGAGGAAATTACATTCCAAGTGGCCCAGTTCGGCAACGGATACCACACCCTCTTGGGGCGGGACACATTCATGAGTTTCCAGGCTATACCCCATTACGGGTACATGAAGCTCAAAATGACCGGGCCCAACGGAATTATCACTCTAGCTAGTGATCCGGACGTCGCACTCCACACCAAAAATAAAACCGCCGCCCTTGCCCTGGAAGCATTATTAGAAGCTCTCGCGGCCAAAGACCTAACAACGCTGCGAGTGACAGTGGACAGAGATGACGTGATACTCGACAAGCGACCTAAATCCACCTCCTTCAAACCAGCGGACGAGATAGTCAAATTCCAGGTCCACCCAACGGACTCTACAAAGACGGCCTCCATTGGGACACAGTTGAACCCCACAATAGACGCCGCACTGCAAGATTTCCTGCGTGAGAATTGGGATATCTTCGCCTGGCATCCTTCAAACATGTCGGGCATCCCACGCAGGCTGGCCGAACATAACCCCAATATACTGAAAGGATACAAGCCAGTCAAGCAGACTCTTAGGCACTTCTCAGAGCCTAAGTGGCAAGCCATGGGAGAGGAGCTAGCCAAGCTACTCGAGGCCGGATTCATCAGAGACATCAAACATCCGGATTGGCTAGCAAACTTGGTAATGGTACCAAAGAAGGACAAATCCTGGCTCTTATGTGTCGATTTCAAGGACCTCAATAAAGCTTGCCCTAAGGATCCCTTCCCCCTCCCCCGCATTGACCAAATCATCGACGCCACCGCAGGACACGACTCACTGTGCTTCCTCGACGCATACTCCATATGACATCAGATCAAGATGGCAGAGTCTGACCAGGCCGCAACAGCCTTCATTACACCATACGGCCCCTTCTGTTTTAGCACCATGCCTTTCGGGCTGAAAAATGTCGGCGCAACCTATCGGCGTATGATTCAGACATGCCTGGAAAAACAGATCGGCAAGATAGTAGAGGCCTATGTAGACGACGTGGTCATCAAAACAGGACACATTGAAACTTTAATAGATGACATGAGGCTCATATTCAACAACCTCCGAACATACGACATCAAGCTCAACCCGGAGAAATGTGTCTTCGGGGTACCCTCCGGGAAATTGCTCGGCTTAATCGTTTCCAACAGATAAATTGAAGAAAATCCGGCAAAAATCCGAGCTCTGTCACAGTTGGCTATCCCAATAGACCTCAAGCAGATCCAGAAACTAACTGGATGTGTGGCTACCTTAAGCCGCTTTATCTCCCTCTTAGGAGAAAAGGCACTACCTCTGTATTGCCTTCTTCGACGCACCGAACACTTCGAGTGAACGGATGCGGCCACGGCCAGACTGGAAGAAATCAAGGCACTCTTGGCCACAAACCCAGTCCTGACCGTGCCAAACATTGGCGAACCCATGCTATTATACATATCGGCAACAAACCAAGTTGTGAGCCCAGTGCTGGTCGTCGAACGACAGGAAGACTGACACAAGTTCCCGCTCCAAAAGCCGGTATATTACGTGTCCACTGTCCTCACTCCATGCAAATCTCAGTAGCCACACTACCAAACGATAGCATACGCAGTCTTCATGGCATCCCAGAAACTACGACACTACTTTCAAGAGTGTTCGATCACGATGGCCTCTGAAGTACCACTCAATGACATAATATATAACCGCGACGCAACAGGCCGGATTGCTAAATGGGCTATTGAGCTCCTCCCGTTCGACAAAACATACAAACCATGGCGGGCCATTAAGTCGCAAGTAGTGGCCGACTTCGTCGCCGAATGGACAGAAGCCGAACTCCCTAAAGAGTACGGCGCATACTCAAATTGGATCATGCATTTCGATGGCTCTAAAATGCTGGCCGGATTGGGAGAGGGTGTTGTCCTGACATCCCCAACCGGGGACACGATCCAATATGTACTCCAAATATTATACACAAACTCCAACAATGCAGCCGAATACAAGGCTCTGTTGCATGGTCTTCGGATGGCAGTCTCCTTGGGCATCCAACGCCTCGAAGTGCGAGGGGACTCGAACCTCGCAATATCTCAGGTAAATGGAGACTTTGATGCCAAGGAACTGAAAATGGCGGCCTATCACAATACCGTCCTAAAAATGTCAGCTCGGTTTGAGGGGCTCGAATTCCACCATGTCCGATATCCTCACCCGCATCAGCGCTTAACGCGACCCCGTCCCACCCAATATCTTCTTAGAAAGGTTGTTCAAGCCGTCCGTGGTATGGGAGGGGGAGTCCAATACTATTAGTCTGGCTCCGAACACAACCCAAGTTTCTGAGCCATCTGACGTAGTCGGAGGCTCTCCCACTGAAATAACACCTTCAGCCCACAAAATAATGGCTGTCATCGCCCCGTGGACCGAGCCCTTCTTGGCCTACCTAAATAGGCAAGAGCTCCCCGAGGACCAAAATGAGGCACGTTGTATTGTGCAATGCTCAAAGTCCTACAAAGTTCATGAAGGAGAGCTCTACAACAAGAGCACCACCGGAGTGCTCCAACGATGCATCTCCAAAGAGGAAGGGCGGTAGCTCTTAGCCGAAATCCATTCCGGACTAGGCAGACACCATGTGGCAGCCCGAGCACTCGTAAGCAAGGCCTTTCGGACAGGTTTTTACTAGCCGACAGCCCGGGCAGACGCACAGGACCTTGTCCAACATTGCGTTGGTTGTCAACTATTTGCCAATCAGAGCCATATGCCCCCTACCACTCTCCAAACAATCCCCATAACTTGGCCCATCGTGGTCTGGGGGCTGGATATGGTGGGACCTCTTAAAGGAGGAAGCCATAAGAAAAATACTTATTGGTCATGGTGGACAAGTTCACCAGATGGATAGAAGCCAAACCAGTTATAACGGCTGAATCCGGACCAGTGATAGACTTCATCTCTGTTGTTGTACACCATTATGGTGTCCCCTACAACATCAGCACTGACAATGTCTCGAATTTTACAGCCGATGAGGTGAAAACCTGGTGCGGCAAAATGGGCATTAAGCTCAACTATGCCTCTGTCTATCAGCCCCAAACAAACGGTCAAGTCGAACATGCAAATGGTCTTATCATGAGCGGCGTTAAACCCAGACTAGTGTGATCCTTGAAGGAATCAGACACACATTGGGTCGAGGAACTCGACTCCGTACTCTGGGGGCTGCGGACCACGCCGAATCGTACCATCGGATACACACCATTTTTTATGGTGTACGACGCAGAAGAAGTACTGCCCTGCGACATAATCCATGACTCACCTCGCATGCGCATGTATGAAGAGAAGGAAGCCGAGCTAGATCGGCAGGACAACTTGGATGCTTTGGAAGAAGAGTGTGATATCGCTAAAGCCCGTTCCGCATTCTATCAGCAACAGGCTTGAAGGTATCAAAGCAGAGAAGTACGGGCCAAAACTTATAACATTGGCGAACTCGTTCTTTGCCTCCCCGAGAAGAAGGACAAGCTCAAACCCAAGTGGGAGGGTCCCTTCATCATTGATAAAGTTCTCACCGGAGGAGCGAACCATATGTGCAGTGCATCTGATAACAGACTCGAGCCGAACCCCTGGAACGCGGTCATACTCCGGAGACTCTACGCCTTGTGCCGAACTCAGTGTTCGTCTCTTTAACTTTGCCTCTTCAATTATGTTCTCTTTCTTCCTTTCTCGCCCTCTTTTTCCTTTTTAACATACAACCTTAAAACTGTACGGATGCCCTGATCACTCCAGCCGCACTATGCGTGTGCACCATACCCGGGGGCTTCCTATTTGGAAGCTAAATATAACTACTTTAATGCCTCCTTGTCAGCCACATATGCATCTTTCTTTCCATATGTGCCTTTTCTTCACCATTATATGCATCGATATGACTTAAGTTTTGGCCATGTTGGGTTGCCTAGCTCTTGTATTTATGCCCTACGTTCCCGTTAATTCGGCTAGGGCATAAGGGGAGCACCTCTGCGATTGTTACTGTCAGTTGAGCCAGATGTTTACCTCGGACTGGGTCAAGCCGAAAGCTAGCATTCTTAAGGGACTATTCGGTCGATGAACAAAAGATGTTCTCGTTCGTTACAACGAAAATACCTAGATGTTTTGTTTCTTGCGCTTCTGTTCACAGTTTGGACATGCACATCGATGCATGCGCACCTAGAGAAAGGAACCCCTAACAGAACTATTCTCTTTGGAAGATGTTTCTTACTCTCCATGTAATATAACATAACTAGTTGGGTACTTGTCTGTTCAGGCACTTATGACCCCTACGCCTGGTTTCCACGCATACCCCGGTTTTTCATAACTGTGTGGGTATTCGGATACACCCCGGACTTTCGGATCCGGGGGATGAAGCAAAAAGCTCCGCCATGACAAATTATTTTCAATCCGTCTAGGGAGTACATATGCCCATTCAAATTACATAGTCATTTAGACTGGTCGTACTCTTCCACTATACCATCCAACAGGCTGACTAGCTTAAAATCCTGTTGGGAATACTTTGCAGCTAACGCTACTTGGTCATATACCAGACTAACAGGTATCTCTTGTCCATCTGACCCCATCGGTTCTACTTCGGCCATATGGTTCGGGTCAGCCTTGGCGTATCGCATCTTCACCATGGCCCAAGCTTCTCTCGCACCTTGCCGGCAAGCTGATATCTTCCATACTCGGAAGCGCCCCCGTGCTCCTTTGAGCATCTCTACAGGTTCGCTCATGCCTCCTGGCAGGGAAGTGGATGGCCAAAAGGCCTGGGCAATACCCTGCATCACCTGCCGAGCTTGTTCGTGTAGTTGGGAAAGCTCTTGCATCATATCGCCTTCGGATCCGGGCATCTCCTCTCCAGGAGGGCCCGTCAACATGCCTGCAGACACAACTCTGTTACTTTGCTTCCTGGCCGAACTCTTTAGCAGCTTGTTTGAAGCAGTTACTATAAATGCCACGTCGAAACCTCCTGTTCTCCTTCACGGAGTCCGCAAGCTGAGCCAACTTTCAACTCGACGCTCAGCCGGATATTAGCATCTCGGAGCTTATTTTTCTCCTGGATAGACTGCGTCAGCACGCGTTCGCCCGCCTTAAGCTGACTTCGCAGGTGCGGCTCATTATCTCCCACAGTCTTTGGATTTCCCCTGGAGCATCTGACGAATCTTTCGTCAGATTTATAAAACATGCCAAACTGGTAGAAGGAAATTATTACCAGAAGAGGCCTTGTTGTATTCTTCTTGTTCGACAAGATTGGCCTTCATTTGGGCCTTACATTCCTCCATCTCTTGAGACAACTGGGCATTCTTCTCTACAAGAACCTGCACATTCAATGATCCTTAAATCAGCTGTGCCAACTATTTCAAGTCTCAGGGGCTACTACTACACATACTTATTAAATTTTCTTACCCGTATATCCTTCACATACTGGTCCGTTGCTCTGGCAAGTCCATCTTGAGAAGCGCGGATATATGCTTGTCCGTAATTGAAGGCATTAAACGCCTCTTCGGAAAAAATACCACCGCGAAGTACGGCCCGTCGGCGCCGGTGATTCATGGCACTCTCCACCTCAGAATTTGTGGCGGAAAGCCTATCCGTATCCTCCGCGGAAGGATAGTTCGACGCTGTCCCCACATCAACCTCCACCCGTGAATCCAGTTCAGGAATCCGGCTGCTGGAGGCGTAGCCGGTAGGGTCCCCGGATATAGTCCGGTGTTTCCTGCCAGGATATAATTAAAACCGTCACGTCTCGCTAAAAGACAAAATAACCATGGGGCAAGTTTAATGAATACCTCTTCGCCTGCGTCTCGCTCCTAACCGCCTTATTTTTAAGCCTACCTTGTCTAGCGCCTCCTGATGAGAGGCCCCCACGGATTCCACGCGGCATCCCGACCGTCGTTTCTATAAACATACGACATGTAAGCATAAGGTATGGCAAAACGAAGGAATCCTTTCAGAAGGTTGGGACCCCTACATTACTTACATTTGACACGGGAAGCAGTCTGGGATAATCCACGATGATGGCCGCTAAATAGCCGCCACTGCTTGCCTGGTAGAAAGTCCCGTTGACAAAATCCATGGATATGTCCGGATCTTCTTCAAGTCCTGTATCGAGAGCCCGGCCGGGATCCTCTGGCTGCGGAGAGGGGCTGTTGAAATCTTTCACGGCCTTCCTTAGTTCCTGTTTTCAAACTTCAAGGTAAATAATTGTGACAAGGAAGATAAGAATGGACAGAATCGAGTAAAGGATGAAAGCTTACCAAGCTTCGGGGGTTATACATGGAAAATCCATCCCGCGGTTTAATGCGGAGGAACTCCTCTTCTTCTCCTTTGTACAAATCGGATAGTATCCTCGCCAAAGATGTGGCGGAGTCCGGACCTTTGCGACCGCTGCGGGAGGCATCATCTTCTCCATTGAAGTGCCACATGGGTTTTCCCCTGTATTGAAGTCGTTGCACTCCCCTTATTGTGCATATTGACATAACTTCGATTATTGTCAATCCTGATTTGTCTAGGGTTTTTATCCGTCTCATCAGATAGAGGACTTCTCTATTATCTTCCTCTTGGGGGCTCCGAGGGTGCCAGCTTTGGCGTTTCTTCAGCGGAGCATTGGAAAACTCAGGAAGGCCCATCCGGACTGGGTCCGGAAGAGGAATGTCATCGACATAAAACCACTCCGAGGGCCAGTATTTGGACGGCTTCTTTGGAGTACCGGACAGGTATCCGGTCTGGGCGATGCGCCATATTTCGGCTCCGCCCACTTGATATATAGATCCCTCCTGGTTGCGGGGTACGAGGCAAAATAACCTTTTCCATAGCTCGAAATGAGCTTCGCAGCCCAGGAACAGCTCGCAGAGGGCAACATAGCCCGCGATGTGCAGTATGGAGGTGGGAGTAAGATTATGCAACTGGAGGCCGTAGAACTCCAGGAGCCCGTGGAGGAATGGGTGGATTGGAAACTCGATGCCTCTCAGTAAATATGGGACAAGGCATACCCGCTCCCCCCATGATGGGTTAGGGAACCTCTCCGCTTGCTCCCCGCCATTATAGGTGGCTAGTCCGGATCGGACGGGGACCATGTATGCTGGCGGAAGGAACCCTTTGGTCTGCAGCTGTATTAGGCGGCTGTGAGGGATGGAACACTTTTCCCAATCCCCTGGTTTCGAGCTAGGGGAGCGACGGGCAGGGCTGCGGCGACCGGTCATGTTGGGATGGCCTCTTTTGGACGCGCTATGCGGAATGCTTGCTCGGGAGAAGGTGGAGTGATTTGGATCTGAGGATCCCCATCTCCTCAAACAGACGGCTCACCTACGGGATTAGGGTGGAAAATGTAAAAATGCCCCGGCCCCTCGTCTTCGCTCGACATGTGGAGGTGGCCATTATTGAATCACAGAAGCCAAGGAGTAAAACCTTACTGGGATGCCGTACACTGTTCGCTACGACGGGTGTGCCGGATTTGGAGAAGAACCCACCTTGCAAGGCCGAAGACAATCTGCGCGTCGGACTCATCGTCATTGAAGCCTGGTTCGGGGGCTACTGAGGGATTCCTGGATAAGGGGTTATTCGGACAGCTGGACTATATGCTTTGTCTTGACTGTTGGACTATGAAGATACAAGATTGAGGACTTCGTCCCATGTCTGGACGGGACTCTCCTTGGCGTGGAAGGCAAGCTTGGTGATTCATATGTAGATCTCCTTCTCGGTAAACCGACTCTATGTAACCCTAGCCGCCTCCGGTGTCTATATAAACCGGAGGGTTTAGTCCGTAGGACACAACAACAATCATACCATAGGCTAGCTTCTAGGGTTTAGCCTCTCTGATCTCGTGGTAGATAAACTCTTGTAATACTCATATCATCAAGATCAATCAAGCAGGAAGTAGGGTATTACGTCCATCGAGAGGGCCCGAACCTGGGTAAACATCGTGTCCCAAGCCTCCTGTTACCATTAGCCTTAGACGCACAGTTCGGGACCCCCTACCCGAGATCCGCTGGTTTTGATACCGACACGTGGGACCAGGGAAACAGGCCGAGGGCCTTCTTTGCCGAGAGCTATGCTCGGCAAAGAGATCCAATAAGAGGCTGACACGTGTCAGCTCCTGACACATGGGACCATGGGAATAGGCCGAGGGCCATCTTTGCCAAGAGCTATGCTCGGCAAAGAGAGCCAATAGGGGAGGGCCACATCACTTCTCCTAAAAGTTGTGCCCATACTTGGCCAATAGCTCCTCTCAGCAAACTCTATCTTTGCCGAGTGTGGCTCTCGGCAAACTGAGCCAATAGGGGAGTGCGATGTAGCTTCTCCTAAAAGCCATGCACATACTTTGCCGAGGGCCACTCTCGGCAAAGTCTATCTTTGCTGTGTGGTACTCTCGGCAAACTGAGCCAATAGGGGAGGGCCACGTCACTTCTCCTAAAAGCCGTGAAAATACTTTGCCGAGGGCCACCGTCGGCAATTATTTTGCCTTTACCGAGAGGCGTCTCGGTAAATTTGTCCGGAGCACTACAAGTTATTACCCTTTACCGAGAGGCCTCTCGGTAAAAGTGCTAGGTTCTATTGGTTGGTACAGTTTTACCGAGCGGCCTCTCGATAAAGGGTGCATGCTGGTCCAGTTTCATAGTCTTTACCGAGAGGGGCCCTCGGTAATGTTCTGTCCAGCAGCCTTTTTCGTTCTGTTTCTTTCTTGCAGTGAAACATATACAGCAGAAGCATATAGTTAATCACACATAAAACATGTCACATATAGGCATCATTGAACAAAACAAACAATGATTCTGAAAAACATTCCACATAAAAGCAATAGTGACTAAATGGTGAAATAGTAGTCAAGACACTCGACCAACACAAGTTTACAAGTCTCAAGATGCAAGAGTTCTCAAGCACATACAAGGAACAGTTTCCAACAAAACATAACATGAAGTTCACACGATTTTGGAGATCGGAGTGATATCATCAACATTAGAAGGTGTCATTCCGTTTGTTGCCACAACTCCACCAACTTGAGGTGGAACTACTGGAACATTGTTCGACCCTTGTGATGGGTTGAGTTGTGGTGGATTGACCCAATAGTGAGATGAATGCATATGGTAATGCCCGAAAATGGTGATAGAAATAGTTTGAACAAAACTCACAATGTTCCACTCTGGCGTCGGTGGCATCTCTGGCACTGGTTGGCCTTGCATGGAATAAAAATTTGCCACCATATGTTGTGAAGACTTCACTAGATAATCTTGTGCCTTCAGCTTGGCCCGGTTTTCATATCGTTCTTTCTCGGTGTCAATCAGTCGAGGCTACCATATGACAATGCAAATGTAATTCATGTTGAAATGCAAATATGCAGGACCATGAAGGATCAATGAAGAAGCACTGACCTGAATATCCTCAATAATGCTCACGGAATGTGGTACGTGACGCTCTATGGTAGGAGTAGAGCTAGTACTCATAGCATGGAGCGTGTTGACTCTTGGAAGGGAGGAGGTTATGACAGAATCAAGGTGAACCGTCATCCGGCCATTCGGTCTACCCCTGCCGCGGCAATGGCCACAAGAGGGTCAAACGGTAGCACGTGAGGATCAGCGTCAGTCCTGTACGTCTCTCTAATTTTTTTGTGTACTTCTCTCCATCTTACTGGGCTTTAGAGCTTATCCAGTCCATCTCCGGGTGGACAGGGTCCTTGTCCTTGTCATCTTTGGTACGTTTGATGGTCCATGCCTCGAGTAAGTGATATCCTTGCAAGTGTCTTCTTTCTGCAAAAGAAAGTGATACAAACAATCAAGGGAATGCTCACAAATGAAAGAGAACATGATGAAAAGAAAAGGATGTGGTTGCCTACATGTTTTGAGACGACAGCTGGGATGGTGAGGTTGCCTTGACGGTGCCCTGGACAACCCATCAACTTACGCCGTTCATATATTGCTTTTGTTCATCCTGCCACCCTGGATCTGTCCACCGTTCGACAATCTTCTCCCAGCATGGATGTTTGTCAGCGCACCACCGAGGAATAACTTGTAAATTAAACAAATACATCTTACTAAGGATTCTAATTTTGCGGTAATGTAGGGAATAGCAAGCATCCATCGTCACTTGCCTTGAAGTAATTGTCCCGTAAAAGATGCTTCCCTCGAGCCTCCTGTTTGGTAATCTTCTGGTTGAGATAGTCCGCGTGATACTTGACCACTAACCGGACGCGCTCCTCATAGTGCATGTCGTGGACTAGTTTCTTGGTAATATTCTCAAGCACCACATTTGCACGATCCTTCTGACCCTCAATGCATGTATAGAAATCCTACAAACATGCATACATGTGACAAGGGTTAAATCATGACTGTGGCAAATTTAAATCATGACCGCTCGGTTGCGAGCCGCTCACCTTGTGGTGCTCTGTCACCCGCGAGGGTCCATCCCCACCCTCAGAAACCTGACGAACAACCAGCCTCCTTTCAGCGGTGGCGTCCTCCACCACCTCCTCCTCCTCATCCTCCACCACCTCCTTCGCAATCCTCCTCGTGCTCCTCCTCACTCGCCTCATCCCCATCCTCTGTTTCCTCCTCCGGAGCACGGCGAAGCACTGCATCAGACGGTCCAGGAGGAGAAAGAGGTACTCTACTCCAGGCTGCTTTACGTACTCCTCGCCCGCCTCCTCCTCCTGCCTCACCTACTCCCCCTCCTCGTCCCCCTACTCCCCCTCCTACTCCCCCTCATCCCCC
>NC_041391.1:122170491-122184297 GCF_002162155.2 Triticum dicoccoides
CCTCCTCGTCCGCCTCCACCTCGTCCGCCTCCTAGTCCTTCCCCGCATGGTACTCGACCTTGTTTCACACGTTTTTTCGGACGGGTGTCTAGACCCGCCAATCCTTTATCCTTCTTGGCAGTTGTGGCAACAGATGAAGGAGTGGCCACCACTTTCACCGATCGAGCAAGTTGATCCTGTACAGATTCCTTTGGATTATTGTTGCAACCTGTCATGTTTCAATCACCTGATATGAAGAAGAACAAACCAGTTAGTACAGATGATACAACTTGATGTAAATACAATAAATATATCACATATAAAGAATAAATGGAATTTTCACAAAAATACATATAGTTTTTACACACGCAAATACATAGAGTTGTTGCACATACCAATACATAGAGTTGTTGCACACACGAATACATAGAGTTGTTACACACACGAGTACAAAGAGTTGTGACACACATACATAGAGTTCTGACACGATTACATGGAGTTGGTAGAAATAAGGGTCAATATTAGGTGCAACATTTGGATCAGGGCTTTCATCATTGCTATCACGCCCGTTCATACATTCATCCTTGAAGTCTTCAGGGGGGCCCTCATCCTCATATAGCCCCATGTGCCATCGTATAAGTAATGCCAAATCTCGATGGTCAGAAACATCCTCGTATTTGTCCTCTGCATTATCTACTTCCATGTCATCCATGGCCTCATGTTCCATAGCATCATGTTTGTGATGCACGCCATCATCTTCCTCTGAATCATCTTCGTCTTCATGAGTGTCTGCTTCTTGAAAGAACTCTCCCTCATATGTGTTAGGGTTTATATGGTAATCATCCTTGTTTGGGGTAGGTACCTTGATACGCGGGGGTACCTTGTACATGACATCCCAGTTCAAGAGATCAATATATTCCGTAGATGTGCACGCATATGGGAGAAAAAACACTTGTGTAGCCTGTTGAGCCATAATATAGACATCATTTCCTGCATATTTCGATGCTCGTTCAACTTCGGCCAAGCCAATACTAGGGGTTCGTCTCACTTTCTCAGGATTGAGCCAGCTGCATCTGAATACGATGGGTTTCACTCCTTGTAAACCACAACACTGTAACTAATAAATTTCTTCGATGGTTCCAGAGTAGTGACGTCCATCTGTCCCTAGACAATAGACCGCACTATTTATTGACCTTCGATTGGGCCTCTCACGTCCATCTGTCCCATTCATGTTGTAAGCCTTAAATGACTTGGCCTCGTATTCAAAACCTTTGGCTACTTCTCTCACTTTGGTGTCCATATCAACCTCCTAATATGCCTACAAGATTAACAGGAGACTGTCTGGTTCATTAGTGGAAGCATTACCGGCAAGTAAGATCAACTTGAAGTAACATAAAGTTAGAATAGTTACTTTTCTTGAGAACCAAGAAATGAAACCGCCATCAGCATTGGTATCTTCAAGTTGGTTTGCTGATTCTTTGTCGCTAGGGGGTCATGGTAGCTTCCAGAATTCGTTCTGGAATTCCCTAGCAATGGGAAGAATTTGAGTTAGAACTCAAGACTAGTGAGTAGTTGTCAATAAAGGTGTTGTACACTTACTTTATGTACGGTTGCACTTCTTCCATGTTGGTCAAGACACAGATCATAATAGTCGGCCACTCAGTAGGTGAAAAGTTCTTAGGCTTTGGTCCACTTGCTTTGCCACCTTGGCCTTCGAAGAGGCTAAGGTCGGAAGCATTACTGGTGGGTTCTTCATTGTAACGAGGAACCGGATTTAACCTTGTCTGAATACTATCATGATAGTACTTTGTCGTGGTCATGGCCACCTCCTTGTTCAGGTATGCCTCGGCTATGGAGGCTTCAATGCGGGCTTTATTCTTACATTTCCTATGAAGATGCTTGAACTCCCGTTCAGGTGCATACTGCAATCGAAACTGCACAGGTCCTCCCATTCTAGGCTCATACGCGATATGTAAGATCATATGTTGCATCGGATTAAAGAAACCTAGAGGAAATATCGTCTCTAACTTGCATAGCAACTCCTGTGCTTATTCCTCCAACTTCGCAACCACTTCATAATCTAGTTCTTTGGCACAAAGCTGACGTAAGAAGTAGCTCAACTCTGCCAGCACTCACCAAATATCCTCTCTGACATACCCTCGAATCATCTCAGGCATTATCCGCTCAAGCCATACATGGTAGTCATGATTCTTGAGGCCTCCTATTCGCTTTGTAGCCATATTCACTCCCCTCATGATATTAGCTGCATATCTATCAGGGAAGTACAAGTTGTTCACATTCCATTGGAGAATTTCCTTCCTTTGGGGCATTGAAGGGGTGAAAGGGGCTGGTGGCTTCTTCCAAGAATTACCTTTTGCATGAGGCACCAAATTTAATTTTGGCCTATTGCATAGCTTGGCTTGATCGATCCTAGTCTGAATGTTATCCTTTGACTTCTCGGTGTCGAGGAGCATGCCGAGTAAGGCCTCCGCAATGTTCTTTTCAGTGTGCGTTACATTAATGTTGTGTGGAAGTAGAAGATCTTTAAAGTAAGGGAGTCTCCATAAGCTAGGAATATGAGTCCACTGGTGTGTCTCTCCATATCCCACAAAACCTTTCCCATCAAGCTTTTCCTTGAGAGCATCTAACTCATCCTTAAGCTGGGCACCGGTCATGTTAGGTGGTGGCGGGTCATCAACAATAACACCTTTTTGGAAGTGCATAGTGTCTTGTCTGTATGGGTGATTGAGACGAAGGAGCTGCTGATGTTGGTAAAAGAATCCATACTTGTCGACACACTAGGCAAGGCCACTTCCCCTTTACACATCAACCACAAAATAACGCACGTGCTCGTAGGTCATGTAGCGATGTCTGGTACCAGATATGCATATTGAAGTGCTTCTTTGAAACGACATCATATCTCCGGACCCCATTGTTCCAAGAAACAAGTAGGTCGTCCACCAGTGGCTCCATATACGCACTCATATGCTTCCTGGGATAGTTGGGACCTGGAATTATTAACATCAGGAACATGTGATGTCATTGCATGAAAATGCCAGGGGCAGATTTAGGAGGATGACATATACTGGCCAATAACTGTATATAGCAGCCATCAAACCATATGGATTGAACCTGTCGGTTGTTATCCCAATAGCTACACTCTTCCAGTCATCTGTTTTCTTATGAATTTCAACAAATTTCTTCCATGCTTCACCATCCCGTGGATGTTGCATCTTTTTTGTATTGTACGTCTTCCCTTCGGCGGCCCATGGACTATGAAGATAGAAGACTTCAGCTGGATTGTTGGACTATGAAGATACAAGATATAAGACTTCGTCCGGTGGCCGGGTGGGACTCTCCTTTACATGGAAGGCAAGCTTCGCGATTCGGATATGTAGATTACCTTCTCTGTAACCAACCTAATGTAACCCTAACCCCCTCCGGTGTCTATATAAACCGGAGGGTTTAGTCCGTCGAACAAGAACAATCATAATCATAGGCTAGCTCCTAGGGTTAGCCTCTACGATCTCGTGGTAGATCAACTCTTGTAATACTCATACCATCAAGATCAGCAGGAAGTAGGGTATTACCTCCATAGAGAGGGCCCGAACCTGGGTAAACATTGTGTCCCCCGCCTTCTATTACCATTAGCCTTAGACGCACAGTTCGGGACCCCCTACCCGAGATCCACCGGTTTTGACACAGACATTGGTGCTTTCATTGAGAGTTCCACTTCACGTCGAAGATAAGGTTGATGGCTCGCCTTGTTATCAAGTACAACATCATCCCCGGGAGAGCCTTGGTCCGAGGCCAAACCCTCCGGCTGGGCGGTTTCATCATGACAGCCCGTTTAGCCGTTGAGCCCACGATGACCTCTCGGGTCATCGAGAATCGCCTCCGCGTCAGCTCGGAACACGACGAGCAGATGGATCCGACGGAGGTATTGTCTTTGAACGAGCTCTTAGATCGCACCGCCGCCCTGGGAGTCGCTACAGACTACGACCAGATTGGGCTTAAACCCGATCAGAGGTAGATTAATTCTCCACCAGTCACCCATCAGATAGCAGTGTTCGAGGAGCAACATGAGAACTCTCCTCCCATACTAAGGATGGACTATGTCTGGATTACCGAGCTCACTGAGCCGGATACCCGTTCACGGGAAGACGCGCCCCATGTCCCGGACCTAGAACCGGACCGTGGGACCGAAAAATTGGGTAACATCCCCGAAGCCGAATTGTTAAATTTGGAAGCTCTTCAAGCTCTGGTTGCCAGACCGGGTCAGGATTCGGATTTAATTCCACCCACCCACCCAGATACAAGTGATCTTTCCCATATAAGACAACAATCCCAAGAGACGGTACATCACTTTTGGGCCAGATTCCTCCTTGTAATGAACAAGGTTAAATATTGTCGCAAGGAAGACGCAATCTCGTTCTTTTGAATAAATTGCACGAATGAGGGAATCCTTAACGTCATAAAACACTGTCGCATATCACACTTCGCTGACTTGGCGGCCATTGTACAGAAGTACTGCAAATTGGAAAGCGCCTGGAAAACCCAGGCAATCTTTTGGGACCCACTAGCTCTCACTAGATCCCTCGTCCGGACAAAAAGGGTGTACCTTCATAGGTCCCCCGATCCAATCATGAAGAAGCCGAAGCCCACTAAAGGGCGCGGAACCGTATTGGAGTGATGGCTCAATAGGCCATGCAAAATTCACACCACACCAGATACCGTACCAGCACACACCCTTAGAGCATGTTGGATACTTCGTCAGGTGGCCAAGAGCAGCGAGGATCTCCTCAATAATAATCCCGCAGAGCATCATCCCGTAGAAAACAACAATACAGTGTTGACAGTCTTTGAGACTTTTGCCTCGAATAGCATGCGTAAGCAAACACTCCGCAGCCTCGCTGAAGTTTGCCAAATTGTAGCAGTAAACCCTTGGAATGACACGGCCATAACTTTAAATGCCAGTGACGAACCGCAATTCAGAACAGTGAGGGCACCAGCCGCTTTGGTCCTTAGTCCAATCGTGGACGACTTGTGGCTTACCAAAGTTCTCATGGACGGCGGCAGCGGATTAAACCTCCACTAGAAAAAAAAGACACATCCGTGACATTTTGGGCCGAACGATACTTTTTTCTGTCATACATATGACAAAACCCAATATCATCATAGATGTGGTGGGCTCCTACTTCTATGTCAAAAAATCATGACAGAAAATGGGCTTTTCGTCCTGGGCTGGCCAGAGACACAGCTGCTGTTGGGGAACGTTGCAGAAAATAAAATTTGTCCTACGGTTTCACCAAGATCCATCTATGAGTTCATCTAAGCAACGAGTGAAAGGGGAGATGCATCTACATACCACTTTGTAGATCGCGAGCGGAAGCGTTCAAAAGAACGGGGTTGAAGTAGTCGTTCTTGTCGTGATCCTATCACCGGAGATCCTAGCGCCGAACGGATGGCACCTCCACGTTCAACACACGTACGGTCAGCGTGACATCTCATCCGTCTTGATCAAGCAAGGGGAAGGAGAGGTTGATGATGATCCAGCAGCACGACGGCGTGGTGGTGGATGCAGCAGAACTCCGGCAGGGCTTCGCCAAGCTGCTGCGGGAGGAGGACGAGGTGTAGCAGGGGGAGGGAGGCGCCAAGACTTGGGTGCGGCTGCCCTCCTTTATATAGGCACCCAGGGGGGGCGCTGGCCCTGGGAGATTCAATCTCCCAAGGGGGCAGCGGCCAGGGGAGTGGAGTGCCCCCCAAGGCAAGTGGTGCGCCCCCCCCCACCTAGGGTTTCCAACCCTAGGCGTAGGGGGGCCCAAGGGGGGGCGCACCAGCCCACTAGCGGCTGGTTCCCCTCCCACTTCAGCCCACGGGGTCCTCCGGGATAGGTGGACCAACCCGGTGGACCCCCGGGACCCTTCCGGTGGTCCCGGTACAATACCGGGTGACCCCGAAACTTTCCCGATGGCCGAAACAGCACTTCCTATATAGTTTTCTTTACCTCCGGACCATTACGGAACTCCTCGTGACGTCCGAGATCTCATCCGGGACTCCGAACAATATTCGGTTTGCTGCATACTCATATTCATACAACCCTAGTGTCACCGAACCTTAAGTGTGTAGACCCTACGGGTTCGGGAGACATGCAGACATGACCGAGACGGTTCTCCGGTCAATAACCAACAGCGGGATCTGGATACCCATGTTGGCTCCGACATACTCCTCGATGATCTCATCGGATGAACCACGATGTTGAGGGTTCAAGCAACCCCGTATACTATTCCCTTTGTCAGACGGTATGTTACTTGCCCGAGACTCGATCGTCGGTATCCCAATACCTCGTTCAGTCTCGTTTCCGGTAAGTCACTTTACTCGTACCGTAATGCATGATCTCGTGACCAGACACTTGGTCACTTTGAGCTCATTATGATGATGCACTACCGAGTGGGCCAAGTGATACCTCTCCGTAACACGGACTGACAAATCCCAGTCTCGATCCGTGTCAACCCAAAAGACACTTTCGGAGATACCTGTAGTGCACCTTTATAGTCACCCAGTTACGTTGTGACGTTTGGTACACCCAAAGCACTCCTACGGTATCCGGGAGTTACACGATCTCATGGTCTAAGGAAGAGATAGTTGACATTGGAAAAGCTCTAGCAAAACGAACTACACGATCTTGTGCTATGCTTAGGACTGGGTCTTGTCCATCACATCATTCTCCTAATGATGTGATCCCGTTGTCAACGACATCTAATGTCCATAGTCAGGAAACCATGACTATCTGTTGACCAACGAGCTAGTCAACTAGAGGCTTACTAGGGACATATTGTGGTCTATGTATTCACACGTGTATTATGATTTCCGGATAATACAATTATAGCATGAATAAAAGACAATTATCATGAACAAGGAAATATAATAATAATCCTTTTATTATTGCCTCTAGGGCATATTTCCAATAGTCTCCCACTTGCAGTAGAGTCAATAATCTAGTTACATTGTGATGAATCGAACACCCATAGAGTTTTGGTGTTGATCATGTTTTTCTCGCGAGAGAGGTTTAGTCAACGGATCTGCGACATTCTGATCTGTATGTACTTTGCAAATATCTATGTCTCCATCTTGAACATTTTAACGGATGGAGTTGAAGCGACGCTTGATGTGCCTGGTCTTCTTGTGAAACCTGGGCTCCTTGGCAAGGGCAATAGCTCTAGTGTTGTCACAGAAGAGTTTGATCAGCCCCGTCGCATTGGGTATGACTCCTAGGTCGGTGATGAACTCCTTCAGCCAAATTGCTTCATGTGCTGCCTCCGAGGCTGCCATGTACTCTGCTTCACATCTAGATCCCGCCACGACGTTCTGCTTGCAGCTACACCAGCTTACTGCTCCACCATTCAACATATACATGTATCCGGTTTGTGACTAAGAGTCATCCAGATCTGTGTCGAAGCTAGCGTCGACGTAACCCTTTACGACGAGCTCTTCGTCACCTCCATAAACGAGAAACATGTCCTTTTTCCTTTTCAGGTACTTCAGGATATTCTTGACCGCTGTCCAGTGTTCCTTGCCGGGATTACTTTGGTACCTTCCTACCAAACTTACAGCAAGGTTTACATCAGGTCTGGTACATAGCATGGCATACATAATAGATCCTATGGCTGAGGCATAGGGGATGACGCTCATCTCTTCTTTATCTTTTGTCGTGGATGGGCATTGAGCCGAGCTCAATCTCACACCTTGCAGTACAGGCAAGAACCCTTTCTTGGACTGATCCATTTTGAACTTCTTCAAAATCTTATCAAGGTATGTGCTTTGTGAAAGACCTATGAGGCGTCTTGATCTATCCCTATAGATCTTGATGCCTAATATGTAAGCAGCTTCTCCAAGGTCCTTCATTGAAAAACACTTATTCAAGTAGGCCTTAATGCTGTCCAAGAATTCTATATCATTTCCCATCAAAAGTATGTCATCTACATATAATATGAGAAATGCTATAGAGCTCCCACTCACTTTCTTGTAAACGCAGGCTTCTCCATAAGTCTGCATAAACCCAAACACTTTGATCATCTCATCAAAGCGAATGTTCCAACTCCGAGATGCTTGCACCAGCCCATAAATGGATCGCTGGAGCTTGCATACTTTGTCAGCATTCTTAGGATCGACAAAACCCTCCGGCTGCATCATATACAGTTCTTCCTTAAGATGCCCGTTAAGGAATGCCGTTTTGACGTCCATCTGCCATATCTCATAATCATAGTATGCGGCAATTGCTAACATGATTCGGACGGACTTAAGCTTCGCTACTGGAGATAAAGTCTCATCGTAGTCAATCCCTTGAACTTGCCGATAACCCTTAGCGACAAGTCGAGCTTTATAGATGGTTACATTACCATCCACGTCTGTCTTCTTCTTAAAGATCCATTTGTTTTCTATCGCTCGCCGATCATCGGGCAAGTCAGTCAAAGTCCATACTTTGTTTTCATACATGGATTCTATCTCGGGTTGCATGGCTTCAAGCCATTTGTTGGAATTTGGGCCCGCCATCACTTCTTCATAGTTCGAAGGTTCACCGTTGTCTAACAACATGATTTCCAGGACAGGGTTGCCATACCACTTTGGTGTGGAACGTGTCCTTGTGGACCTACGAAGTTCAGTAGCAACTTGATCAGAAGTACCTTGATCATCATCATTAATTTCCTCTCCAGTCGGTGTAGGCACCACAGGAACATTTTCCTGAGCTGCACTACTTTCCGGTTCAAGAGGTAGTACTTCATCGAGTTCTACTTTCGTCCCACTTACTCCTTTCGAGAGAAACTCTTTTTCCAGAAAGGATCCGTTCTTGGCAAAAAAGATCTTGCCCTCGGATCTTAAGTAGAAGGTATACCCAATGGTTTCCTTAGGGTATGCTATGAAGACGCATTTTTCCGACTTGGGTTCGAGCTTTTCAGGTTGAAGTTTCTTGACATAAGCATCGCATCCCCAAACTTTCAGAAACGATAGCTTAGGTTTCTTCCCAAACCATAATTCATACGGTGTCGTCTCAATAGATTTAGACGGTGCCCTATTTAAAGTGAATGTAGCTGTCTCTAGAGCGTATCCCCAAAATGATAGCGGTAAATCGGTAAGAGACATCATAGATCGCACCATATCCAATAGAGTGCGATTACGATGTTCGGACACACCGTTACGCTGAGGTGTTCCAGGCGGCATGAGTTGTGAAACGATTCCACATTTTCTTAAGTGTGTACCAAATTCGTGACTTAAATATTCTCCTCCACGATCCGATCATAATAATTTTATCTTTCGGTCACGTTGATTCACTACTTCATTCTGAAATTCCATGAACTTTTCAAAGGTCTCAGACTTGTGTTTCATCAAGTAGACATACCCATATCTACTCAAGTCATCAGTGAGAGTCAGAACATAACGATATCCTCTGCGAGCCTCAACGCTCATTGGACCACACACATCGGTATGTATGATTTCCAACAAGTTGGTTGCTCGCTCCATTGTTCCGGAGAACGGAGTCTTGGTAATTTTTCCCATGAGGCATGGTTTGCATGTGTCAAATGATTCATAATCGAGAGACTCTAAAAGTCCATCAGCATGGAACTTCTTCATGCGCTTGACACCAATGTGACCAAGGCGGCAGTGCCACAAGTTTGTGGGACTATCATTATCAACTTTACATCTTTTGGTATTCACGCTATGAATATGTGTAACATTACGTTCGAGATTCATTAAGAATAAACCATTGACCATCGGGGCATGACCATAAAACATATCTCTCATAAAAATAGAACAACCATTATTCTCGGATTTAAATGAGTAGCCATCTCGTATGAAATGAGATCCAGATACAATGTTCATGCTCAAACTTGGCACCAAATAACAATTATTGAGGTTTAAAACTAATCCCGTAGGTAAATGTAGAGGTAGCGTGCCGACGGCGATCACATCGACCTTGGAACCATTCCCGATGCGCATCGTCACCTCGTCCTTCACCAGTCTCCGCTTGTTCCCCAGCTCCTGCTGTGAGTTACAAATGTGAGCAACGACACCGGTATCAAATACCTAGGAGTTACTACGAGTACTGGTAAGGTACACATCAATTACATGTATATCAAATATACCTTTAGTGTTGCCGGCCTTCTTGTCCGCTAAGTATTTGGGGCAGTTCCGCTTCCAGTGACCCATCCCCTTGCAATAAAAGCACTCAGTCTCAGGCTTGGGTCCATTCTTTGACTTCTTCCCGGCAACTGGCTTACAGGGCGTGGCAACATCTTTGCCGTCCTTCTTAAAGTTCTTCTTACCCTTGCCCTTCTTGAACTTAGTGGTCTTATTGACCATCAACACTTGATGTTCTTTCTTGATTTCTATGAGGATGATCCTCAGGTTCCGGACCCAGTCCGAATAGTTGATGCCATCATCTTTCAGCTTGGTTTTCTCTAGGAACGCGTTGAAGTTCATGTTGACATGAGTGTTGGCCATTTGATCTACAAGACATATTTTGCAAAAGTTTTAGACTAAGTTCATGATAATTAAGTTCATCTAATCAAATTATTTAATGAACTCCCACTCAGATTAGACATACCTCTAGTCATCTAAGTGTTACACGATCCGAGTCGACTAGGCCGTGTCCGATCATCACGTGAGACAGACTAGTCATCATCGGTGAACATCTCCATGTTGATCGTATCTTCCATACGACTCATGTTCGACCTTTCGATCTCTGTGTTCCGAGGCCATGTCTGTACATGCTAGGCTCGTCAAGTTAACCCTAAGTGTTCTACATGTGTAAATCTGTCTTACACCCGTTGTATGTGAACGTCAGGATCTATCACACCCGATCATCACGTGGTGCTTCGAAACGACAAACTTTAGCAACGGTGCACAGTTAGGGGGAACACTTTCTTGAAATTATTATAAGGGATCATCTTATTTACTACCGCCGTTCTAAGTAAACAATATGCATAAAACATAATAAGCATCACATGCAATTATATAGTAGTGACATGATATGGCTAGTATCATATAGCTCCTTCGATCTCCATCTTCGGGGCACCATGATCATCTTCGTCACCGGCATGACACCATGATCTCCATCATCATGATCTCCATCATTGTGTCTTCATGAAGTTTTCACGCCAACGACTACTTCTACTTCTATGGCTAACGCGTTTAGCAATAAAGTAAAGTAATTTACATGGCGTTCTTCAATGACACGCAGGTCATACAAAAAAAATAAAGACAACTCCTATGGCTCCTGCCGGTTGTCATACTCATCGACATGCAAGTCGTGATTCCTATTACAACAACATGATCTCATACATCACAATATATCATTCATCATTCGTCACAACTTCTTGCCATATCACATCACATGACAATTGCTGCAAAAACAAGTTAGACGTCCTCTAATTGTTGTTGCATCTTTTACGTGGCTGCAATTGGGTTCTAGCAAGAACATTTTCTTACCTGCGAATAACCACAACATGATTTTGTCAGCTTCTATTTACCCTTCATAAGGACCCTTTTCATCTAATCCGCTCCAACTAAAGTAGGAGAGACAGACACCCGCTAGCCACCTTATGCAACTAGTGCATGTCAGTCGGTGGAACCTGTCTCACGTAAGCGTATGTGTAAGGTTGGTTCGGGCCGCTTCATCCCACAATACCACTGAAGCAAGAAAAGACTAGTAGTGGCAAGCAAGTTGACAAGATCTATGCCCACAACAAATTTGTGTTCTACTCGTGCAATAGAGAACTACGCATAGACCTAGCTCATGATGCCACTGTTGGGGAACGTTGCTGAAAATAAAAAATTTCCTATGGTTTCACCAAGATCCATCTATGAGTTCATCTAAGCAACGAGTGAAAGGGGAGATGCATCTACATACCACTTTGTAGATCGCGAGCGGAAGCGTTCAAAAGAACGGGGTTGAAGTAGTCGTTCTCGTCGTGATCCTATCACCGGAGATCCTAGCGCCGAACGGACGACACCTCTGTGTTCAACACACGTACGGTCAGCATGAAGTCTCCTCCGTCTTGATCCAGCAAGGGGAAGTAGAGGTTGATGATGATCCAGCAGCACGACAGCATGGTGGTGGATGCAGCAGAACTCCGGCAGGGCTTCGCCAAGCTGCTGCAGGAGGAGGACGAGGTGTAGCAGGGGGAGGGAGGCGCCAAGACTTGGGTGCAGCTGCCCTCCTTTATATAGGCCCCCAGGGGGGGGCGCCGGCCCTGGTAGATTCAATCTCCCAAGGGGGCAGCGACCAGGGGGGGTGGAGTGCCCCCCAAGGCAAGTGGTGCGCCCCCCCACCTAGGGTTTCCAACCCTAGGCGCAGGGGGGCCCAAGGTGGGGCGCACCATCCCACTAGCGGCTGGTTCCCCTCCCACTTCAGCCCACGGGGCCCTCCGGGATAGGTGGCCCCACCCGGTGGACCCCCGGGACCCTTCCGGTGGTCCCGGTACAATACCTAGTGACCCCAAAACTTTCCCGATGGCCGAAACAACACTTCCTATATAGTTTTCTTTACCTCCGGACCATTCCGGAACTCCTCGTGATGTCCGAGATCTCATCCGGGACTCCTAACAACATTCGGTTTGCTGCATACTCATATTCATACAACCCTAGCATCACCAAACCTTAAGTGTGTAGACCCTATGGGTTTGGGAGACATGCAGACATGACCGAGATGGTTCTCCGGTCAATAACCAACAGCGGGATCTGGATACCCATGTTGGCTCCCACATACTCCTCGATGATCTCATCAGATGAACCACGATGTCGAGGGTTCAAGCAACCCCGTATACTATTCCCTTTGTCAGACAGTATGTTACTTGCCCGAGACTCGATCGTCGGTATCCCAATACCTCGTTCAGTCTCGTTACCGGCAAGTCACTTTACTCGTACTGTAATGCATGATCCCGTGACCAGACACTTGGTCACTTTGAGCTCATTATGATGATGCACTACTGAGTGGGCCCAGTGATACCTCTCCGTAACACAGAGTGACAAATCCCAGCCTCGATCCGTGTCAACCCAAAAGACACTTTCGGAGATACCTGTAGTGCACCTTTATAGTCACCCAGTTACGTTGTGACATTTGGTACACCCAAAGCACTCCTACGGTATCCGGGAGTTACACGATCTCATGGTCTAAGGAAGAGATACTTGACATTGGAAAAGCTCTAGCCAACCGAACTACACGATCTTGTGTTATGCTTAGGAATGGGTCTTGTCCATCACATCATTCTACTAATGATGTGATCCCGTTGTCAACGACATCTACCGTCCATAGTCAGGAAACCATGACTATCTGTTGACCAACGAGCTAGTAAACTAGAGGCTTACTAGGGACGTATTGTGGTCTATGTATTCACACGTGTATTACGATTTCCGGATAATACAATTATAGCATGAATAAAAGACAATTATCATGAACAAGGAAATATAATAATAATCCTTTTATTATTGCCTCTAGGGCATATTTCCAACAGCTGCATGACATTCTTTGGGCCGTCCATGACGGAAAAAACCGTGGTAGAAGCGAGGGCGAGGAAAATTTTGGTGAGTTCCGGGTTACGGTGGGTGGTCGGGGGCCGAGCGATGCGTGTTTATCTCGTAGACGCACGCGTGTGTGTGCGAGGCGTTGGATCTAACTAAACCCGAGCGAGGCGTTGGGCTCTAACTGAACCCGAGCGATTGCACTGCAGGCTATGCATTACTGAACCCAAGCGATTGATCGATGGCTGTTAACTGAACCTGATCGAGCGATTCCTTCGCTACTGCTGCTAACTGAAGCCGATCGATGCT
>NC_041391.1:122184832-122196790 GCF_002162155.2 Triticum dicoccoides
GCTGCCTCTCTGGATGAACAGTGAGTATTGCAGGGGGGGGGGGTGGATGAACAGTGAGCGTTGGGAGTGGATGAACAGGAACCGTGGTGTTGCCTCTGGATGAACAGGACCCCGATCGATCAAGCCGGTTGGGGATGGATGAACAGGACCCCATGGAGGGCTGGATGAACAGGACGACCTCGTGGAGGGCTGGATGAACAGGACGACCCCGTGGAGGGCTGGATGAACAGTAGATGGTGGAGGGGTGGATGTATATTAGCCCGTGGAGGGGTGGTTGAACAGGAGGCGATGGAGTAGCACGCGGTGGAGGCTGGATGAACAGGAGCCCATGGATGAACAATCACAGGTGGAGGATGGAGGAGGTCGGTGGCGGATGAACAGTAGCCCATGGAGGCTGGAGGAGGTCGACGGTGGAGATGAACAGTATCCCTTGGAGTCCCATTTTGCGGTAGGCCACACCCCTCCCGATGAACAGGACCCCCGTTTCGACCGTAGCGCTCCAACACAAGTCCGTTTTGTCCGTTTTGCGGTACGCCACACCCCTCCAGATCAACAGGACCCCCGTTTCAACCGTAGGAGATCCGTTTCCTCCGTTTTGCAGTACGCCAGACCCCTCCCGATGAACAGGATCCCATTTTGAATGTGCCCGGTCGAACACAAGGCCGTTTCCTCCATTCTGCAGTACGCCAGGCCTCGTTTCCATCGCCTATTCCGTCCAAGCCCTCCCGATGAAAACGATGACGCATTCCATTCCGACCCAGCTGGTTGGCTCCCCATGAACACGACGACGCTGTTTCTCCGTTCCGACCCAGCCATGTACACGAGCCCTAGCCATACGTATGCGCGAGTAGTTGTTCGAGATCCTGCCCGTATGTACACATACGTGACCGTATTTTCTTTCTTGCGCACGGGCCACTGTACGTACGTGTACATGCTACGTGCGCGCCTCTACTACGACACGTGCGCGCCACTACTATGACACGTGCACGCCTCTACATCGACCAGTATATATGTACGTACACGTTCGCGACCAGAATGACAACGCTACGTACGCTTCGACCAGGTGGGTCCCGACTGTCAGACACTTCCTTGCATGCGAAGATGTAGCTAGTGGGTCCCAGCAGTCAGGGGGGCGAATCATTTTTTTTTGGCCGCACTTCCTTGTGTGCGAAGATGTAGCTGGTGGGTCCCAGGAGTCTGGGGGGCGAATCATTTTTTTGCCTGGACACACTTCCGTGCGTAAGAGGATGTAGCTGGTGGGTCCCAGCAGACAGGGGAAACGTTTTTTTCGTGAAATACTAGTGGCCCGTCTGGTGGGTCCCTGTTGTCACGCGGAGGAATAATTATTTGGCGCGTAATAAGGAGGCACTTCCTTGCGGCTGCCGTGGACCCAGCTGTCAGCCTCTCTATGTACAGTACTCTTCCGATGGAAGTCGGTCGTTGACCACATTGACCATGCCACGCCGAGAGCTCCACGGCGGTGGACGACGGCGAGGCCTTGGAAGGGGACGACGCGGAGCCGGGGAAGACGCGACAGTGGATGCCCATGCGGAGAGGAGTATGGGGGTTCACTGGTTGGGCTGCGGTGTGAGGCTTCCGTCGCCACAGAATAACAGGGGGAGTGGGTGAGTGGAGGGATGGCCTGGCCAGTGGTGGGAGTAGTATGGGGGCGGTGAGGCCTCTGCGGCAGCACAGCCGGCCATGGGAGGCAGGAGCATGCGGCACAACCGACGCTTCTTTGGGCAGCTGGAGCAAGAAGACTAGATCAGAAGTTGAAGAAGCACTACGGCTGTTGGATTGATATCGTTGACCATGCCGCGCCGAGATCACCAGGGCGGTGGACGACGGGGAGGCCTATGAAGGTAATGACACGGACCCGGGGAAGACACGGTAGTTGCTGCCGACGTGGTGGAGAGTACGAGGGTTGACTGGTTCGGCTGCCGTCGCTGAAAAATAACAGGAGGTGTGGGTGAGTAGAGGGATAGACAGGCCAGGGATGTGAGTATGATGAGTCCATGAGGCCTGCCCAGCAGCACAGCCGGCCACGGGAGGCGGGAGCAGGCGGTTCCGACGGCTCTGGTTTGGGCGGCTTGGGCAGGAAGATCAGAGACTGAAGAAGCACGATTGCCGTTAGATTGACATCTAACGGTCTGACGCTGGTAGAGTCGATTATTGACTAAGTTTCTTTTTTGAGAAACATTGTGTACGCATGAACTTAGTAGGCCCACAAGTCATCCTCCAAATTTGCGGCAGACAACATAAAGCTCATCTGCTATTTTTTATAATATGCAGCCCATTTGCTAATTCTTAAGTAATTTATTACAGCCCATTTTCTTCCCAGGACCACGGTCAAAAAGTTCAACCTTATTTTGCATATTTTGGTGGAGTCCGAACTATTGTAATCCCGAAATGATAAACATTTTTTAAGAACTTATTGATTTGCCAAAAAATCGTTTTGTTTTTGTAAGCAAATAAGACATGGGACAATTGAGTTGGTTTAAGGGACAACAAGTGTAAAAAAATCAGCGCTGGGTGGGAAAAAACAACAAAAATAAGGATGTAAATATGAAAAGGGAATTTTATGTGTTTTCAATGTAATGATACGTGTATATGAACTAGTAAAACTATAGGTAGAGATTAGAAAACGGTGGTAGGACATGCGTTTCAAGAGGAAAATAGAACTGGGTTGTGTGTTTGATTCAGTAAAAAAAACTGCCTACGGATGTTTTAAGACAAATATAACTAACGCTGGCGGGCCAGAGGCCAGTAGATACTTGCTGGATCTTTGTGCCCCGTTGTCGTCATGGGCTGGGCCTGTTAAAAACAAAACCAACCCTGGGCAGTCTACAGCCCAGTTGAAACTTGCTCGACCTGAAAAAACAATATACGTGCTCAATAAACGAGAGAATTCTGCAAGTACAGACTGATAACTGGGATGCACAAGGGATATTGTTTTTTCATCGTGATAATAAGTGCATGCACTTGTTTCAAAAAAATTGGAGAGCTGGGAATTCGAAAGGCAGGTGCTTATGCTACCCATCAAATAAAAATTATGTGCCTGAAAATTCGTTTCAAAACAAATGATTTAGCTTTATTTCCACGTCGACCCTCGGCATGATGGTTGGAAGCAAATGCAAGTTCATACATAAAAATCATTAACAACAATACCAACTTGCGAACGACAAGGTAGTACAACTACCAATACCAAACTAACTTATAATCTTTTTACTCCTGGCCCTAGTGTTCGTCTGGTAGAAAATCTTGCAGAGGAACAACTCCCGCTCCTTCTCTTGCTCCAAATGCCCGAGGTGGTAATGGTGCATCACCCAGTTGGTCGTCTGTTGTTCGAAGTTCTTGTTGGTGTGCAACACCAGAACCTTTTTTGCTGCCCGTCTGCCTGTCGTTGACCATTAGCGGCAAGGTATTGCCGGTCTTGTGTCACATCGCGTGCATGCCACACTCCGACTGTATCTTGCGACGCGTCCACGTGCCACTTTTGAATGCCCTGGAATTGCGCTAGAAGAAATGGTTCCTTAGGCCACTCAGTGTGATACCTGCAGTATTGTGGAATACAGGTTTTTGTGTACGTAGTTGGCATTTTCATAACATCTTTGGCATGTTGCAGTCACTTGTTTTAGTTTTTATTAACTGTCAAATTGTAATTGCTTCACCAAGTCTGTGTCTAAAAAGAAAAATAGAGCTATAAACAAAGGAATATGTTTATGGAAGTAGACGGCCGATCGGTGTCTTACTTGGAAGTTTCTCAGGTTGGGTGTAGCATATGCCGTGCTCGCTATCGATGGTTGGTATGAACAAATTGATGAGAGACTGAAATCTCACGCTGTCAGCACTCACTTTGGCCTCAAGGTGCTCGATCAGCTCCAGATCTGTGGGATCAAACTTGACGCCAGCCGGCAGCACCGGCCAATCCTTCTTCGACTTGCATCGGTAGTTCCAGTTATATGGTACTCAATGTCTGATCAATTGACTGTTTTAAGTGAATGATGAAAGATTTCGACAGATAAGTGGTACTCCAAATATGAAGTCCGGAATACCTGAACACGCCGTCGGGATTCTTGTCTCACCTCACGCGGCAGCGTGTTGTCATGTCAACTCAATGTGTGGACATGATGAATAATATGACCGACGTATACTAGTACTGCTACTGTACTACTTACTAGTCGTATTTAGTGTCACAATTTATACATAGGTTTAACTAACAAGTACGCACTTGAAGCCTAACTGATATATATATATATATATATATATATATATATATATGTATATATATACATCTGGGCTATTCTGTTACCATAACAGAATATTATTATGTTACCCTACTTGAACTGACGTGGTTCACAGGTTGGACTGACGTGTTTTTCAACCAGAAATGATCTTCTTGCGTGCACGACGGACGGAAACAGGGGATGCTACGTCGAGCTTCCGGTCGTTCTCCGGCGTGATGCTGCGGGCCATTCGTTGCTAGAGGAGACATGTAAGGGGTTCCGCACATGCGCGCACTCAGCTGGATGTTTTTTGAGATTATTTTCATCCGTAATTTATGATTACAAGTTTTGGTGTTCTTGGTCATTTTCCACGCCCGCCATGGAAATCTGTTCTTCTTTTTCTGTTGTTTTACTTTCGAATTGGTGTTGCAGGGAGAGATATAAGGACTGTATGAAAAGATTTGCATTGTCAATTTTGCTTTTTTGAGTTGTTTCTACCACGGATTCCCATGTTATTTTGTCGTTGGCGGAAGTTGTGCATGGCGGCTGACTGTAAGCTGCGATTTCTTGTAATCCGGTCAAACTGTGTAACTAAATTGCGTGTTTTTTAGTGTTATTTTGAATTGTTGCCGTATGTGTAGTTGGACTGCTGCGTGTCAAAGTTTCGTTACTGTGTGTTGACATCGGAGCCGCACCTATGGCTCTGCACTTTGATTGTAAAGCCCGCACCCTCTGTCACTTTCATTCTACGAGCTGCAACCAAAGAAAAGGGAGATGGATCCTGAGCTGGGATAGGTTACAGAGGAGGAGCGGGACGCCATAGATGTGAGGGAAGAGGAGGAGGAGGCGCAGGGCGCAGGTAGATGGCACGACGTGCTGCCGAGGAGGAACTGGAGGCAAAGTTCAACAGACGGCTTGCGTGTGAGGTGATGGATACATGCAACTCCAATGAATTGGAGCTTCTTTTGCCAGAGGGCAGGGGAAGAAACCTGTAACGCCCCGAATACAACTTTCCATATTCGTACCTCCGACTCTTGCCTTTTTCGGAGATGCGATATGATATTTCCTTCGTGGTTGGGTTTTTGTATTTTGTTTTGCATTTTATTCATGTCATGCATCTCATCTCATAGCATTGCATTTGCATGTTTTCATAAAGCTTGCACCCGTTCTTAGTTGTCGCGTCCCCCCTTGCTTTCGTTGACCGTTCCGAGACCAATCGGGTTTTCGCTTCCCTCTTGAGCCTGACCACCTAACCCCTCTTGCCAGCTCTCAGACCCCTCGCGTGCATCCGAAAGTTGTCCCGGACCCGACCCAGGCAGTCGTTATATTTGAGTCCGGATCATCCCCTAACATCTCTAAAACATCTCCGTTTCTTATTTAGACTTTCCTAACCTATCTTTTCTGGACCATCGGATTTTGATCAGATGATCCAACTCCTCTCTTTTCCCATATATATATAGTCTACCCCTAGTTCATTTTGGACCAAACCCTATTTTTTAGGGATCCTCCTCCCCGCCGCCACTCTCTCTGGTTCCCCTCGGGATCACCAGTGAACCAACCTGCACCTCCCTCCTTCCTCGTTTTCCCTAGCCGGCCAATCCCCACCGAGATCCACTGCCCAATCCCAGCCAGCCCCCGACCATCTCCCTTGTTCTTCGCGCCTCCTCCTTCCGCAATGCTGCGTCCGCTCCTCCTTCCTTCTCTCTTCGTCCTTGCCTCCTCCTCACCTCTTCTCATGTTGCAGAAGATAGCCATGGATGGGCATGGAGCTCCAAGCCGCTCCCGCTATCATCTGCCTCTCCCGCCGCGCCAGCCTCCCATCGGCTGTGACCCCGCCTACCTCCCGCACTGCCGCCTGCTTGCTGGAGCGGCCCCGCCAGCGATCGAACCAGTAGCCACGTCACTGCTCCTCCTCGCCTAGCCTCTCCGGCGACCTGCAAGCTGTCCATGCGCCACCAGGCCAGAGCCCCCCACCGCCCTCTCCTTTTCCCCCGCCTCCACCTTCTCTCTTTTCTCTGTCTCTCCCTCTCTCCCGCTCTGAACTCTCTCTGTCCATTTCTTCAGGTACCTCATTCCCTCCGACAGAACGCACGGGAGCCACCTCCTGTCGTCGCCCGGATCCGGCGCCCCTTCGCCCGTCCTCGCCGGATTTTGCAGCCGCACCATTGACTGCATCGCCCAGATCCGCCGCCGCGCCGTCCCGGAGTCCCGCAGCCGCCGCCTCCGGTGATTCCTCTGCTTCCTGCCTCTGCATCGAGCAGTGCTCGATCCAGTCGCCCCCGTTGACCGCGCGTGTGCACCGTACGCGTCCAAAACCAGCAGCAGCCAGCCCAGCAGCGCCCTTCGGCTGCCCCAATCCATAACTGAGCCGGCCTCAAGGCCCAATGTGAGCAGCTCCCCCAGCCGAGTTTGCCTCAGATTCAGCCCACGTGTATTTGCTTTCCTGTGCTGCAAATTTTGCCATTTATCCAGAGATTGCGAGTTTTTCAGAAAACCCCTTAATGTTCATGCATCAATAATTAATCAACCATGCATTGGATTAAAATGTTTTATATATGTGAAATGCTTAGAATTTCATCTAGTTTAATAATATGCCACTTTCAACCTTGCTTAAAATGTTTAAATTGATGTTCGATTAAATTTGCTTAAATGCCATGTTAAAATGATTTATTTCATAACTAAATAACCGTAGCTCGGTTTTAAATAAACTTTATATGCAAATGGGCTAGAAAAATGCATAGTTTAACATGATGCACTTTATTTTCCTGTTTAGCAACAATAAAATATGTCTTACGGCAGAACAGTACCAAATTCATAAATTGCACATGAGGATTTTCCGGAATTGTTGTTTGTTACTTCCGGCCTCATTTAAACTTGCCTAGATAGGTAGTTTCATTATGCTTCACCTCTTGCCATGTTTAACAACATTTAATATTATTGGGTAGCCTAAACGAGAGCGAACTAAATAACTCGAATGTGGTGTTTCTTCAATATGCAACTCATTGCATATTGAGCTCCACTAAATTTGTAGTGTTGTTTGTTGCACTTTGCCATGCCATGCCTATTTAAACCGGACATGCATCATACTTGATTGTGCATCATGCCATGTTTATGTGATGGTTGTTTACCATGATGTTTCCTTCTTTCCGGTTGTACTTCTCCTTGATAGTTCCGGTTATGTTGCGGTTGTGAGGATTCGTTCGACTACTCCCGTTCGTCTTCTTCATGGACTCGTCCTTCTTCCTTGTGGGATTTCAGGCAAGATGACCGTCACCTTGGATCTCACTACTATCATTGCTATGCTAGTTGCTTCGTTCTATCGCTATGCTGCGCTACCTATCTTTTGCTCTTCAAGCCTCTCAAATTGCCATGTCAGCCTCTAACCCTTTCATCCTTCCTAGCAAACCATTGCTTGGCTATGTTACCTCTTTTGCTCAACCCCTCTTATAGCGTTGTTAGTTGTAGGTGAAGTTGAAGATTTCTCCATGGTGGACAGGATTATGTTGGGATATCACGATATCTCTTATTTAATTAATGCATCTATATACTTGGTAAAGGGTGGAAGACTCGGCCTTATGCCTGGTGTTTTGTTCCACCCTTGCCGACCTAGTTTCCGTCATACCGGTGTTATGTTCCCGGATTTTGCGTTCCTTACGCAGTTGGGTGATTTATGGGACCCCCTTGACAGTTCGCTTTGAATAAAACTCCTCCAACAAGGCCCAACCTTGGTTTTACCATTTGCCTCACCTAGCCCTTTTTTCCCTTGGGTTTCCGGAGCCTGAGGGTCATCTTTATTTTATCCCCCCCCGGGCCAGTGCTCGTCGTGAGTGTTGGTCCAACCTGTCAACCGCCGGTCGCCACCAGGGGCAACTCTGGGCTGGCCTACCGGAAGTTTGGACAATCCGGTGTGCCCTGAGAACGAGATATGTGCAGCTCCTATCAGGATTTGTCGGCACATTCGGGCGGCTTTGCTGGTCTTGTTTTACCATTGTCAAAATGTCTTGTAAACCGGGATTCCGAGTCTGACGGGTCTTCCTGGGAGAAGGTATATCCTTCGTTGATCGCGAGAGCTTATCATGGGCTAAGTTGGGACACCCCTGCAGGGTATTATCTTTCGAAATCCGTGCCCGCGGTTATGTGGCAGATGGGAATTTGTTAATGTCCGGTTGTAGATAACTTGACACTTGATCCGAATTAAAACGCATCAACCGTGTGTGTAGCCGTAATGGTATCTTTTCGGCGGAGACCGGGAAGTGACAAAGGTTTCTGGGTTATGTTTGACGTAAGTAGGAGTTCCGGATCACTTCTTGATCATTGCTAGTTTCACGACCGTTCCGCTTGCTCTCTTGTCGCTCTTATTTGCGTATGTTAGCCACCATATATGCTTAGTCGCTGCTGCAACCTCACCACTTTACCCCTTCCTTTCCCTTTAAGCTTTGCTAGTCTTGATACCCATGGTAATAGGATTGCCGAGTCCTCGTGGCTCACAGATTACTACCACAACAGTTTCAGTTACAGGTTTTGCGATGATCTTGACGTGAGCATGATGTTTGCTTGTTTTGGAGTTCTTCTTCCGCTTCCTCTTTGATCAGGGGATAGGTTCCAGGTCGGCAGCCTGGGCTAGCAGGGTGGATGTCGTTTGAGCTTCTGTTTGTGTTTCATCCGTAGTCGGATGTTGTTCTCATGTATGATATGATGTTGTATTCGTGTGGCATTGTATGCCTCTTGTATGTATACCCATCTATTATGTAATGTTGATGTAATGATATCCACCTTGCAAAAGCGTTTCAATATGCAGTTCTATCCTTGGTGGGACCTTCGAGTCTCTTTAGGATAGTATCGCATATTGGGCGTGACAGAACCATATTCAGATCATTAGTTGGGCTAGGGCGAGAGCAGCCACGGCTCCACATCCATCTAGCAGGGCAAACTGGCGTCGTTTCTTTGATCGTTATGACTGAAGTAGTGAATATTATGTTTTTAAGATTTTTGTTGTGAGGGAGCAGATGTTCGAATGACTAAATGAATTCAACTTTGTTTTTGTCTCTGAATGTGTTGTTTTGTCTGCATATGTTCGACATGTGCACCTTTGAACTACTTGTTTTTTTGAAGTTGAACTGATTCGCGGTCAAATGTTGCATGGCTTGTGTAATAACTATTTCCTACCAGCTGGCTGCCCATTTGCCTATTTATTATTTTTATAATCTGCGAGTGTCCCTGACTATAAACGCTATCCTTCTGCATGTGGTGTGTGGCCATGTCTTCCGCCTCCCTTTTCTTCCTTCTTCCAGAATCAGATCTAGGTTCCTCTCTCTTCTCTTCATTGCCTTTTTCTCTGTTCCTGTGTGTTCAATGGAGGATTGTTCATGCGGATGCCTGGTAAAGATGGTGCGCATAGCTGACGGCTGTGTGTACGAGTCTGGTTTGGAGCTCACTCAGACTCAGCGGCGTGGGCAACTTTCTTATTTGCTGTACGACAATCATGGGTTTTGTACACCCTATGTTTGTCGCCTGACGGATGGTGACTTGAAAGAATCATCGGTATGTGTTTCTATTCATTTTGTTTTCTACTTTCTTGTTGGTTTCTGTTTGAAACCCATGGACTCAATCTGCAGTTTTGTCTTATGAATAGCTTGTCTATATTTTTTAATTTGGTTTTGTCAGATTTTAACAGTATGGATTTCTTTGTGTATTTGTTCATTACTTAACAGTATTTTAACCATTTTTTGTATAATCCCTGATCTGTTTATGAATAGATGTTTTTACTGTAGGTGTATTGATATGTATATTTTCTAGTTTAGTAAGTTCACATGTCTAGTTAGTTTTGTGTTACTGTTTTGACTCAGATTTTTTCCATTTTAGTTTGTTATGCAAATCGTTACTATATGTGTGTAAAAATTCAGTTATGTCAGGTGTTCATTTTGTTTTGTACTCACATGCCCATTTGCAGAAAATGTCACCCAGGATCAGGATTGTTGCTCCTAGTTCCGGTGTTCTGAAGATGGAGACTTCAGACAAGAATGGGTATCAGTTGATGGATGTTGCCTACCTCATAGACTTTGATGGTTGCATCAACCTAACTACTGGGTGGAAGGAGTTTGCGACTGAGTCTGGATTTGAGGATGGTGATGTGGTTATGGTTATGTTCTTGAGGGAAGACGACTCTCTGACGTTCAGAATTTATGTGTTGTAGGTTTCAATGTGGCAAATGACGCTGGCTGTGAGATGTGTGTGTGTGGTTGATTATGTTGTAGTATTTTTTCTTTTAAAACATTTGCATGTGAGATGGTTGAATTGATTGGTATTATCAGAATGGTATGGAACTAGTTATGTAATGTGTTTCCTACTGTTCTGCTCAATTATAACTGTTTTATTTATACATTCTTTATATTAGTACTGGAACAATTTCTATAGTTGAACTGATGGGCATCCTTTGTTTTGACTGGTATATTTTTCATGTTCATAACTCGTAGACGGTGCTATACACTGATGCTTTTTTTAGAATCCCTTTTTGTTATTGAGTTTGCTGAACTTACATTCTGTTAATGATAGCACTGATCTATTTTAGGCTGTCAATTACCAATTAAATTTGTTTGTTGTATACTATTTTTTCTTACTTTTTTACATTAATTTTGGAGCATGTTTTTTTCTTTTTTATAGATGAATAATGATAGTTTTGTTATATTAAAAAATAAAAAAAACTATTCTTCGCTGCATAGTACTTTTATTTATTTGAACTTGAACCTTATGAATTGTAGTAGTTGAACTTTTCTGTAAATTCGTTTCTGAAATTTTTATTTACAGTCTTACATTTTTTTACTTCTTACCATTAAGATGTGTTTGAACTTTTTACAATATTTTTTGTTTATTAACTGATTTTTCTTGTGAGTTTGTTTTTTAAATTATTTTCATTTTTTATTTTTTGTCGTGCGTGATCTACTGGATTTTTGTAATGGGTGAAATACTTTGTTGGGCCATCCACCTTGGTCATTGTATTCGGCCCGGATAGCTTTTCTCGTGCGGCTTTGCAGCACGGCATGCACGTGAGCTATGTGTTTAGTCCCACCTCGCTAGTCGAGGGGGCTCTAGGCTTGTTTATAAGCGCAGCCGACGCTGATCAGTAGAACTCCTCTGAACACTTACCAGAGAGCTTATACACGGCGCTCGCTCTCTCTCTCTCGCTCTCTCTCTCTCTCTCTTGACCTGTGGGCCCTGGACATCAGGTCCTGCGGGTGTGCAGATTACTAGGGATTCGCCCACGGGCTCGAGTTCAAGTATCTAGCATTGCCAGGGCCTGCGCCTGTCCTTGGGCGGTCAATTTTTTGTTGTTGTTTTGGATCTAGTACTTGACTACACCAGTAAACTTGGACTGGTACTTTTTTGTTCTCGGGTTGTCATTTTTTTTCTTTTTCTTTTTTTGTTTATTTCAATATAGTACTGAGGGGCATGACTTGCCCCGCACCGAACCGTACCGAGGGGCATAGTTGTATTGACACATCTTCCTTGTATGGACTTTGCCCCATTATCTATCTTAGGGGTGTGGGTGCGTGGGGTGGGGGTGGGGAACAGAATAACCGCACTGCGCCTGTCAAACGAGCGCACTGCCGCATTAGCGCGAGGTCGAGCCGGGGGGGAGGGGGTCTAGACCCCCCACTCCTCCCCCATCCTAGCGAGGCCGAGCCAGGAACGAGCCGTAGCAGGCGACGACGCGGCATGCCGCGGCGTCGCATGC
>NC_041391.1:122197257-122197897 GCF_002162155.2 Triticum dicoccoides
CGAGGCCGAGCCAGGAACGAGCCGTAGCGGGCGACGACGCGGCATGACGCGGCGTCGCATGCAGAGGAGAGTCCATAACATGACTTGCCCCATTATCTATCTTAGGGGTGTGGGTGCGTGGCCGATCCAGGAACGAGCCGTAGCAGGCGACGACGCGGTGTGCCGCGACATCGCATGCGGAGGCGAGTCTGTAACATGACTTGCCCCATTATCTATCTTAGGGGGTGTGGGTGCGTGGCCAAGCCAGGAACGAGCCGTAGCAGGCGACGACGCTGCGTGCCGCGGCGTCGCATGCGGAGGCGAGTCTGTAATATGACTTGCCCCATTTTCTATCTTAGGGGTGTGGGTGTGTGGGGGAAACATGACTTGCCCCGCACCGCACCGTACCGAAGGGCACAGTTGTACTGACACATCTTCCTTGTATGGACTTTGCCCCATTATATATCTTAGGGGTGTGGGTGCATGGGGTGGGGGGGGACCGGAATAACCGTACTGCGCCTGTCAAACGAGCACACTGCCGCGTTAGCGCGAGGCCGAGCCGGTGGGCAGGGGAGTCGGGACCCCCCCTCCCCCATCCCGGCGAGACCGAGCCAGGAATGAGCCGTAGCAGGCGACGACGCGGCGTGCCGCAACGTCGCAT
>NC_041391.1:122198239-122214701 GCF_002162155.2 Triticum dicoccoides
GTGGGGGGAAACTGAATAACCACATTTTCTATCTTAGGGGTGTGGGTGCGTGGGGGGAAACATGGCTTGCCCTGCACCGAACCGTACCGAGGGGCTGGTTGTACTGACACATTTTCCTTGTATGGACTTTGCCCCATTATCTATCTTAGGGGTGTGGGTGTGTGGGGTGGGGGGTAACAGAATAACCGCACTGCGCCTGTCAAACGAGCGCACTGCCGCGTTAGCGCGAGGCCGAGCCGGGGGGGGAGGATGGGTCGGGACGCCCCTCCCCCATCCTGGCCAGGCCGAGCCAGGAAGGAGCCATAGCAGGTGACGACGTGGTGTCCCGCGGCGTCGCATGCGGAGGCGGGTCCGTAACATGACTTGCCCCATTATCTTATCTTTATTTTTTAGGGGGAAAACCAGCACCGTTATGAATTATTTTTTCATTTGTACTTTTTTGATAATTTTTTTTGTACTGTTGTGAGTTATTATTTGTACTTTAGCCATTTGTTTTCTCCATCTATATTTTTTTATTGTATTTGGTTTTTGGTATTATATTTTGTAATTGGCCAGAGATAGTGGGCTTTAGCCGTCCGTTTTCTCCTGTTGTGGGCTTTTGCCGTCCGTTTTCTCCCAGTCATCTTTTAACCCTCCCACTCACCTTTTAACATCCGATCTTCCCCGTTCCGCTCCTCTCCCGTCCCCAAATCGATTCCATCTTCGTTCCCCTCTTCTTCTCTTCTCGGAGGGGGAGTTGCTACTCCTATTTCGCCGTGGGAGCGTCGGCCGGAGGGCTCAACCCCAGGGTTGGAGGTCCGTGTGCTCTATTTTGTTCCTTTTGCTCTGCCATTGACTTTGCGTGCGTCCTCTTATGTTCAGATTTTCTCTCTATTTCTAATCTCTTGCTCTCTTTGCTATCCCAGGCTGCACTCGCTAGGGTTCCTTTGGTGTTGAACGAGTGTTTGGTGGCAGTGATACTGGATTGCATGGCGGATTTTGTGTTTGCTAGTAAGAGTTTTGCTTTTGTATGGCGTGCTTCATTTCTGAAATAGTTCAAATCCCTAATTTTTGTTCAAGTGTCTTGCAGATCTGGTTCAGCAGATTTTAGGACTGTACAATGGGTACGTCATGCAGTCCGGACAAATTGAATGCAGGTGATTTTCCCTGTATTTTGGATGATGTTTTAATAGATCTGGTTTTTATGTTGTACACTTGTTGCCGTATCGACTTTATAAGTTCTATGTATTTTTATATGTGTTAATTTTGTCCTGGATTGTATGGCGTGTATGGTTTTGGCAGTTGATGCAACCTGCAGACAGGTTGTAGTACTTATCACCATGTGTATTTTGAACTGCTTTCCTGGCATTTGAATAGGTTGTAGTAGTCAGTGAAGAACTATCATGGTGTTGAAATAGTTGTGTTTTCTGAAGTTTGTTCTGCAAGTGGTGGGTTCATATTTGTTTTATTAGGTGAACTTGTAGTGTTCACATAGTTGAACTGATTGATTGTTCTTGAACTTTTTTGCTAATTATGTTGTTGTTGCAGATGTTGGAGTGCCGGTGCCTCCTGATTCTGACAAATCAGAACGCTTTCAAGATCTTGTGAATGTTATTTTTGAGACAACAAATCCTCTAGAAGAACTTGCGAATGTTGCTGGTGTTTCCCTTATATTTGCTCTTTTTTTATCAGCCTTCAATTCATATATATGCTTAGTTACATCAGTTGTTCCTTTTTGTTTGTGTCTGATGCTATGCGCTTTATTTATCTATGTGTCTGCAATGTTAATTGTGTTTTAATTTTTTATGTGCGTGGTTATGCTATTGGTTTATGCAGTTAATGACAGCCATGGTGTTCCAGAGGACATTGCTGATGTTGTTAAAGATATTAATGATGGAATGTATTCACTTAATGTTGATGATGGTGATGGCAGCTTGCAGTTCTCTGTTACTCAGTCTCAAAGTGTTGATGGCACTGAGCCTATTACCCAAGCTGAGGATGTTCCTATGCAGTTACAACTCGAGGATGAAAGGATAAGAAAGAAGAAGTATGAATTCCAGAAGAGAAAAGAATTGGAACAGCGTCAAAAGGCTGCCCGTGTGCCAGAAAGTGATGTTGATGTTGCTCAAGCTCCTAAATGTGTAGGCGATGAAGGTGGTGACGCGGGTTTTTCAACTGTTCAAGCCGGATCTCATGGAAGTGACATGCCTGTGAAGACAAACTTGATGCAAACTTGGTTGACGCAAGTGTTTGATCGTGATGGAGTTAAGGAGAAGAAAGCTGTTTTGAAGAGGAAGATGTCAGATCGAAAACTGATAATAGCAAAACTGATGCGGATGGTGTTGCTGTGAAAATTGCTCCACGCAAAGTTGGTGGCTCCTCTGTTCGTCGGAGTCCACGGGGTTTGACAAATAAGAAGCCTTCTTCGTCTCCTCTTCAAGAGCGGTCTTTGTTGAAAGAAAATAAGAAGCGTAAAGTTCATCCTGCAAAGGTGAAAAAAGGTGTGAAGAAGCGTGCTCGTGTCGAAGTTGGAGATGCTCCATCTAGAAAAGATGATATTGAAGTTGATTTAGAAGATGAATTTCCAATGGTATGTGCTTTGTACTACATGTGACTTGTTGTTTTAATAGTTGAACTTGTGCAATTTTTTTTACTTACATTCATATGCTTGTTTTGTTTTCTATATTCATTGTTTGCAGTGGTATGTGTTTTGCACTGAATGTGACTTACTAGTTGTACTTGGAATGATTTAATTGTGTTTTGGCTGGTATTGCGGCCAGGTTAGGCTGATCATTGTTTGCATCAATTGAGGGGTGGTACGGATGTTGTTTTAATAGTTGAACTTGTGCAATCTTTTATTTTTCTTTTTACTTGCATTCATATGCTTGTTTCGTTTTCTATATTCATTTTTTTAAGGTGCGGCTTTTTTGTTTTCATTTACAGCCTGTTAGCGTTATGAGTCCGGTCAAGCCGGTGGGAGGCAATGCCGGAAAAGTTTCCTTGGATGAAGGTGACCAACGGAAATTGAACTTAATTGTGCGATGTTCGTTGAGAGAGGTTGAAGATTGTGCTAAATTGCTCGAAAGTCGGCATGTGGCTAGGGTTCATGCATCTGGTTTTGGTTCTATCTTCAAGTGGAGGGTGAAGTCTAATATTTCCGGCCCTCTGATGGGAGTTTTGTACCTGAGGATAGATTGTGATACAATGACTCTTGACATGGGTGAAGCTAATAAGAAGCTTTGCATTACTAGCAATGGTATACAACAATTATTTGGTTTCCCTCATGGTGGTCGTTCTGCGCCAAGGCCGTCAGAGGACGGATATGACGACGCTCAGATGAAGTTAAGATCGGAGCTTGACATTAGTAGGGACAAAGATATCAAGACAAAGGATTTGAGGAATAAGCTCAAGGTGCTCGTCAAGGATCCTAGCAAAGATGACCTTGCTCTTAAAGTGTTCTTCATGATTGTGTTTATGAAGGTTGTGTTGCTTGGTTCTTCCACGCGTGTTTCCAGAGAGGCAGCAATGTTTGAGGGTCTCGTCTTTGAGGACATGGCTAATATGGATTATTGCCAGCTGATGGTTGATGTGCTTAGAAGGGCTGTTGCCAAGTACCAAAATGGTGATACCATGGGGAAGGCAATCACAGGCTGTGCCATAGGGCATGTACTAATGTACCTTGACTGCCTTATCCGTGGCAAGACTGCGGAGCCTGACATGCGAGTCCCCCGTGTATGTTACATGGATCCTGCCAAGCTTTCTGATCTGGTTGATGCAGATTTGATAAAAAAGGCAATGCAGATCCAAAGACTTGGGTGTTTGGGAAGCTTCCGGTGAGTTTTGTTTGTTTTGTGTCTTCCAGACCTTTTTTTATTTTAGGTATAGCTATTTTTTGCTGTAGTGGACATGTGTACTGTAGAGTTGTCTGTTTATATTTTGTATGGTTTAGGTATGGTTTTTTAGTACTGTTGTTTAGTGTCTGGTTGAACTGAATAACTTTGTCCAACTGGCCTGTTGGTAAATACTAACAAATTGGCAATGACAGTTAAAGTTTATTAGTGGTGTTGATTTTAAATCTGTTAATAACATGATTTATTTTTCCCTATGTGTTGCATTGATTGATTAACTATTTTTCCCTTTTGTTTGTAGTGGAAAACTCAAGAGGAGGTTGTTTTTTTCCGAGTGTATAAACAGCCAGTCCTGGAGATGCCGTCGTCTCAGGTTCCGAAGTTTTCATCTCTGCCCGATGAGTTGAGGGATGGCCGTGGTATTGAGGGTGCTGGTTATGCCCCTAGCCCTAGTAATGCTAGTGCTTCACAGAGGCAGGATTTTGGTATTGATGTTGCTGTTTCAGCGTTGGAGCGCGCTGAGCATATCTTAAGTAATGTGTGTTCTGAGCTGCAAAAGGTGCCAACAATAGTTGAGCGTTTGAGCTGTATCAATGGTGTCCTTCCTGAAGGCCATCAATTTAACATTGAGGAAGCTGTTGACTACATTGAGATGGAGAGAATTTTAATTGGTGATATGCGTGACGGTGCCGCTATTCTAGTTCAGAGCTCGGTTCGTCTGTTGAACAACATGAAGCGTTTCAGAACTATGCAAAACTCTCGCTGCAAGCCATATGAAGAAATGCAAATGTTGTTATCAAGCAGTTTGAGCAGGATGAGGCTGCTGCCACCGACAGCAGGGCTGGTGATGGTACTGAGGCTAATGTTTTTGATCACGAAACGAATGATGTTGGCTTTGGGCGTCCTGATGTTGATGTGAGTCAGTCCTCGGTGTTTGCAATTTTTACTTTGTTGTCCTGATGTCAGTGTTGTAGTTGAACTTCCTCATGTTCATCTATTTATTAATAATTTTCTTTCATGCAGATTGATCACGATGAGGCTGCTGGCACCGACAGCAGGGCTGATGATGGTACTGAGGCTAATGTTTCTGATCAGCGTACGAACGATGTTGGCTCGCAGCACCCTGTTGTTGATGTGAGTCAGTCCTCGTTGTTTGTATGTTTTTACTATGTTGTTTTGCTATCAGTATTGTAGTTGAACTTCCTGATCTACATCTGTTTATTAATTTTTCTTTTTATGCAGGAGACCAGTCATAATGTTGAGGTTGTTGTTGACGGTGGAGTTAATGATCCATCCACTGATAAGTGCAAGGTAATTTTTATTTTCATTGTGTTTATTCATTTTTTCTTAAAATTTCATGCGCATCGATGTGTCTTGCTTGTTCATGTTTCTATCTCACACCATTCATAGTTTGCAAGGGGGTCGCAACATTTTTTGTTACAGTTGTTTTAATTCCTTGTGTTTATTATTACTCATAATAGCATTGTGTTTTTGCCTCATTACATTTGAATCAGGGTCCTATTGTTGGCGATGAGCCTTGTTTGCCTGTTGGTGATGTTGCTTTGAATGTTAGCAGCAGCAAGATCGATGATGTTGATGTGAATGCTTCCAAGGTTTGTTTTTTTGTGCACCTGTTGGTAGCTTATTTTTTATTGTTAGTTTTGTTCATATTATTCACTTTTTCTGAATTTTTATTCTCGTCAGATTACTGATGTTGAGCGTGAGGTTGTCCTTAGTGGTGGAGATGATGCTCGTGATGTTCCATTGAATAGTGGGCGCAATGTTGGTACCAAAGTTGCTGATGAGGATGCTGGTGCTGCCAGCATACTTGATGCCAAATCGCCTGGTGTTTTTATTGCTGGGAATGAAAATGTTTCTGGTTTTGAAGATTTGCCGCCGGAGAATTTCCCGCCTAGAGGTCTTGATTACGGTGATGCATTGCAAGATGCTTCTAGCGTGGAGGAGGTGCCATCCGATGATGATGATTTACTTCTATCAATTTCTTCTGACCCCTTGACGCAGGAGGCGCTATTGTCGTCCCAGGATTTTCTTTCTATAGACCCTGAAAGCGCATCAATATCGGTGTCCTCTCAAGATGTCCCATCGTTAAACCCTGAAACTGGATGCATAATGGTCTCATCACAGGAACTACCGTCATCGTCAAACCTTGATAGTCCAGGTAAGGACTTGTAAATGGGGCGTACTTCTCAATTTTTGCATTTTGGACATGTTCTCTTGTAGTTGTTGAACTTATTATGTTTCATCATTTTCTGCAAGCTGAAAGTGGTAATGTTGTTAAGGTTGATACGTTTTTCTTCGCTGTTACGAGGTTGCGCACGAACCGTATGAAATGGTTAGTTTTGGATTTTGCCCGTACTAGTTTTTGTCTCTTTTTCTTTCCCTTGTATGATTATTGTTGTTGTTGCAGTAGTTTTAATTCATGTAATCTTTTGTGTTTTTCTAGTCACAAGCCGATGTTTCAAAATAAAGAGTGTGATGCCAGTGTTGGTTCTATTACTAAAGTGTTTGTCCCCACTGGCATGCTCAACTTAGACACTGTTGATGTTGTTTTATATTCTCTACGTCAGAAGTACCAAGACACTGACAAGTTGATAGTTCCCAGATGGGTGACGGTCAGTATTTTGCTTTTTTTTAAATAGGATGATAACTTGTTTTGCCAATTTTCTAACTGTTGTTGTTCTTTTTGTACAACAGACCAATATCCGTGATGGAAATATTGATTCCAATGTGCTAAATTGGTTCACGAGATCAGGTGCTGATGGTTTTGACCAAGTAGGTGAACTTGGACTTTTTGCACTCATTGACTTGAACTATCATGTTTTCTTTACAGTTTTGGGAGGTGGGGGGAATGAACTTGATCTGTGCTTCATTTACACCTACACTTATGAATGATCTGTGCTTCTTTCAAGGAAATTGAACTGATTATGTGATTTATATTGCAGTGGATATAAATTCTTTATGATTATGTGATTTTTGGTTTGTACTTATGAATTTCAATTTCCCTCTTTTATTTTATTTTTTGGAGGCTGAATTTTTTGTTTCATTATGATTTGGTAAATTCATTTTTCCTGTGCGATTTTTTATTTCAGCTTCTTTTCCCTACATTTGATCCGCCGTCATTTGTGGCTACCATGAAGCGTAGTGAAGTATCTGGGCATTGGTGTGTGGTTGTTCTGAATTTGAAGTTCCATCGTTTCGAGTGTCTTGATTCACTCCGTGATGAAACCTGGGGTGATGAAGTTAGATTGTTAAGGAATATGATAGATAATATAAAGAAGCTTTGGAGGGAGTCCACTGTACACAGGGCCAAACCGTTCTCACCGGCGCATATTGATGGTTTCTCTTGCGAGTTTGTGCGGGTGCCTCAGCAGGAAAACACGTGAGTATCCATTTTTAATGATTTTTGCTGGTTGTTTTTGTTGCTGGAGGATGTTGTTCCTGTATTTTTTGGATTTTGTGTTGTACCATTTTTTGTTTTTTCCTTTGTTTACAGGCTACAAAACTGCAAGACCTATTATTGCCGGGAGGATGGTGTAATTCAAATGGTCGATTACAGCCATGAAGACATTTTGGACATTAGGAAGACTTTGCTGTATACCTGCGCAACTAGCGATGTGTTTGATGTTGACTTCCGGGGTTTGTTTGGCATCGAACCCTATACGTGTGCATGGACTTTTGTAATTTTTTTGCAGCATGTACTTCTCTATTAGTACTGTCATGAAATATGTATTTGAACTTACGCTTTGTGCGGTATTTTTTTTCCAGGTGAGTGGCTGGATCTTGGTGAGTATGACTACAAGTTCTTTGGTAGCCAGTTCTTGGAGCTCGAGCGCGTAGCTTTTGATCTTAACCAGGGGGGTTCTCCCGAAAATAAAAGATCTGGTGTTATGAAGGGGCGGTTGGGAGCTCTGAGAGGTTCTGTGGCTGCTTGTGTGGATAGTCCTACTACACCCAAGAATCCCATTGTGGAATTGATAGACAGCGATGATGATGTGTTTGACAAGATTGCTGGTGTTGGAAGAGTCATGAGGAGCGCTGCTGCCAAAGGTTTATCTCCCCTTGCTAGAATAATGGCTCGTAGAGCTGGTGGTGCTAGGAAAGATCCCGCTTTGGATTCTGGCAATGTTGTAAGCATGAAGCGTGCGCCCAGAGCTCCTATAAAGTTTTGCTCCCCTCTCCAGCAGCTTCACCCTTATAAATTCCCTCGCTTGGGCAAGGCTCGCAGGTTGTATAATCTGTTGCTTAGTGATGAATGGCGTGAGAAGTATGCCGAGTGAGTATCTCTCATTATTTTTCCTCTTCCTTTTCTTCTGTTGTTTGTAACTGCTGGATAAATAAGACCTGAACTGTTCCTTTTTATGAACCTAGAACTTCTATGAATGCCTTATCTTGCTTCTTCTTCTTTTTGTTATTGTGTGTGCTGCAGGGATACATTCTCAATGATACCTCAGCCCGATGATAACGTAACTAGCTTCACTGGGAAACGCATCTGGGAAGTTTTTGCACCTGGGCAAATGATGAAGGGTGATGTAATGGACTTCCTCATTGATGATTGGAAGCAAGATCCCTATAGAAATTCTGATTTCACATCTGGGAAAAGGATATTGCTAAGTCCATATTTCATCACGGTAATCAATCAGATCGGTTTCTTTATGTTGAACAAGACTGCCTATTGTTTTTACGAGTTTTAATAATACTTTGCTTGTTGATTCTTTTCCGCTTTCTATTTTCTATTTTGGATTTTTTGCAGGTTGTGGTTGACTGTTTGTTTTACGAGGATGGAAATAAAGTGTTTAATGTGGAGAGTGCAGCGAGAGATTTCAAGAGCTATGTTAAAGCTAATGAAGACTTGCTTAGTGCCGACCTTGTGAGATTTACTAGCTGATTTTTGTTCTTTTTTGTTTATTGTGATGCTGGTTTTAATTTGAATATTTAACATCTCTTTTTTGGTAATTAGTTTTTAGATCATGATGCCTCTATTCAAGCCTATGGTTTTATCAAAGAATAGGAAAGTGAACCACTATTCCTTATATGTCCTTGACTCTTTACCTTATCCGAAGAACCACCGTCCTTCGAAGAACACCTATCACAAAGACTGCGGGAAGATTTTGAGTGACATTTATTATCTGTACTAGATTAATATTTCTGCATCTTTGTTTCTGCTTTTTTTCTGAGACCTAAAACTGTGTGGGTCCTTTTGTTTTTTTACAGATTTCTAGATTGGTCAAAGTAATGAAGGCTGTGTATGGTGATGCTCAGTACAATACGAGCAAGCAGCCCAATTGGGAGCTATTTGCAAAGAAACCAACGTTTGTCAAGGTTCCACTTCAAGGGAAAAATGAATGTGGCCATTATACTTTGAAGTATGCGGGATGCTATGATGGTGAAAATATCGTTGAGAACATTCAAGATAATGACATGGGTTTCTTCTTGTGCTTTTCACTTTCTGTTTTTGGCTTACTGTGCATCCTTTTTTTGTGTGTCATGATTTTCGATAATTTGTTTTATTGTTTTGCAGCCATGAATTGTTGATTGGAAAACTGAGGATCTGTATAGAGTTGTGTTCAACCGGAATAACAATCTTCTGGTGACGGAGCTTCCCAAGGAGGTTCAGGCTTTGGCTCCTGATGCACAGGAGAAATGTTCATCATTTGCATAGTGAAGTGGATAGTTGTGTGATATATCTCTTGAAAACATTGTAGGCTCTATTTTGTAGTGTTTGATGTCTTGTCGAGTACTATGTAATAACTAGTATATTTTGTGTTGTGTTTTAAGTGTGGCACAATGTTTCATCGGGAATTCATTTTGGTTAAGTTTTATTTTTTGTACTGAAGACTTATATAGTAGTTGAACTAAAAACACTTTTTTTCAAGTGTATTTACGGGTTGTTGCTCAGAAAGTGAGATTTATTTTATTTTTATGTGATTCCATCCTAAGTTGGACCTTTATAGTTTCTGTACTCTCATTTTCTTGTACTTATGATATAGTTCTGTTAGTACTGATTTGTAATCTCATTCAGCGTAAGGCTTTCAAAATTTTGGTGCCAAATTTCTGTTTGAACTTCTTGAACTTTAGTAGTTGAACTTCATAGTAAAAGTTAAAGTACTCGTTTAAATTAGCTACATTTAAGAGATAGTCCTATTAAGTTCAAAACTATTTCTTTCTCAATGCATTAATTGGTATCATGATAGCACTTACCGAATAAACTTAGTTGTACTGAGATTCCAATTGTGCTAGTACTTTTGATTAATTATTTATTGTTTGTGTTGTTTGATGCTAGTACGTCTTCTGTTGTGTTTCTTGTGATTTTTCTCTTTTGTCGAACTTATATCTTTTTGTTTTAGTTTTTGGCCTTCTTTTTTTCTAGGTTGTGGTTCTTCTCCAGGAAATGTTTGATCCTAGCACTTGCCGTATAGACTTAGTTGTACTGAGCTTTCAGTTGTATTGCCACTGTTAATTCTTAGTATGTCACTGTTTTAAGGAATGCGAACTTAAGCTTCCCATTCCTTTTTATATATTTGTAGAATGAACGTACCGTGTGTTCAACTGTACCAGAACTTTCAGTCCTAGGATGCTAGTGACTAGGAAATAGGTACTTTTGTTTATTTGCTTTTCCTGATGCAGTACTTAGTGAATTTCTAACTACTTTTTAGCACGATGCTTTTTAGTACTGAATGTTGTCCTCGGCTGAAACTTAGTCTTTTTAGTGTTCTTCTGAAACTAAAAACTGATTTTTTAGCTTGATAGCACGATAGCTTGATAGTACTGAGCTTCGAAGGCTACTATTTGCTTTTGGCCTTTATTTAGTCTGCCACTTTTTTTGCGAAATATTCATGTGTTATTTTCTTTCTCAATGACTAGTGCTGCGTGGCAGCCATCAAGTTTCAACTTCAAATCATGGATGAACAAAATAGGAAGCTAGCAAACTTGTTGGACGACATAAGCAAACGATGTACTTGATAGACATAGGAAAACTTGTTCAAACCCTGACACACATAGCATAAGGTAGCTGGTTCAACATAACGAAAGCAAACTACAAATTTGAAACAACAATACTAAGGACACACACAACATAAGGTAGCTGGTTCAACATAACAAATCCAGACTTTCATGCATCCTCATCCGCGAAGTTGTAGTGGTAGTAGGGGTCAGCCTCCTGCTCTTTTGAAATATCCCAACCTGTCACGATGTTGTCGATTGTCTTCCATGACTTGTACATTGCGTATGCATCTATTCCTGCGTACGTGATGAGGTTGTCTGGCAGCGGGCTGTTCCCCCACAGTTTGTCACTAGTAGAAAAAGGACCTTATGTGAGACACATTAGTCCCGGTTCAATTTTGGCCCGGTACTAATGGTATCATTAGTACCGGTTCGAACGGCTATGCATTAGTGCCGGTTCATGTTAAACCTTTAGTACAGGTTCGTGCCACGAACCGGTACTAAAGGGGTGGTGGCAGGCTGGCATCAGGCCGAGGCCCCACGAGCCCCTTTAGTCCCGGTTTGTGGCACAAACCGGTACTAAAGGGCCAACCTTTAGTACCGGTTCGTGGCACGAACTGGCACTAAAGGGGTCTAACCTATAGTCCCGGTTGGAGACACAAACCGGGACTATAGGGCAATTTTCAAACTTGAAAAAATCATAACTAAATCATCCTAATTCAGAAAAATACATATAATATATCAAAATTGATCCGCTGAAACATCATGTTTTCCGTTTCGACAATTTTTTAAAATCTCAAAATTCCAAAGGGAAAATAGGGTTTTTGGGCGTTTTAGACGTTTTTAGCGTTTAGTGCTAGGGTTTAGATTTCAGAGTTTAGGGTTAGGTTTTATGGTTTAAACCCTTAGTTTTTACTAGTTAGCATAGAGTTTCCGACGTTTTAAGTCCCGGATTTAGGGTTTAGGACAATTTTTGAAATGACAAAATTGTAAAAGGAAAAAAAGATATCTTCTAATTTATGTTTTTTTAATTTTGGTTAAATCTTGCCAAACCGGTCAAACAACTGATTCAAGAAATATAGAGTGTTACTAAATAATTACGCAATAATATTAGTGTTACTAAATAAGTATCTCAGTTTTACTACATAATTATTGTCAAACTGTGGTCAAACTGTGGTCAATTTTGGTCAAATCTGTTCAAACTGTGGTCAAACTATGGTTAAACTACTTATTCAAGAAATATTAGTGTTACTACATAATTATTGTTTTTTAGAATAATAGTTTCAAACTCAAACAGTGAAACGTGTGACTTCATGCTCAAGCTAAACTCCTGAGGGTTAATAGGATTCACATCTTACTATTGTCAGGAAAACAATAGTGCAGACTTGGAAATGAGGGAGAATAGAACCCGGAAGTTAAGCGTGCTCAGGCTGGAGTAGTGAGAGGGATGGGTGACCGGCCGGGAAGTTAGGCGATTTGGAATGAGTGATCCGCACTTGAGCAGTTAAGAGAGGTGATTAGAGACTAAATCATCAAATGATTCAGAAAAATAAAAAAAATAAAAAAAATTCCAAAATTTTCAAAAAAAAATTCAAAAAAAAAACCTATAGTACCGGTTGGTAACACCAACCGGTACTAAAGGTCCCCCATACCAGGGCACGAGCTCACGCCACGTGGTTGGCCTTTACTGCCGGTTTGTTATTGTCACGCCCAATATGCGACCCTATCCAAAAGGAACTCGAAGGTCCCACCAAGGATAGACCCGCATATTGAAACGCTTTTGCAAGGTGGATATCATTACATCAACATTACATAAAAGATGGGGATACACACAAGGGGCATACAATGCCACACGAATAAAACATCACAAACATAAGAGCATCATCCGACTACGGATGAAACATAAACAGAAACTCAAACGACATCCACCCTGCTAGCCCAGGCTGCCGGCCTGGAACCTATCCCTGATCGAAGAAGCAGAAGAAGAACTCAACGCAAGCAAGCATCGCTCTCGCGTCATGATCATCGCATAACCTGTACCTGCAACTATTGTTGTAGTAATTTGTGAGCCACGAGGACTCAGCAATCCCATTACCATGGGTATCAAGACTAGCAAAGCTTAATGGAAAAGGAAGGGGTAAAGTGGTGAGGTTGCAGCAGCGACTAAGCATATATGGTGGCTAACATACGCAAACAAGAGCGAGAAGAGAGCAAGCAGAACGGTCGTGAAACTAGCAATGATCAAGAAGTGATCCTGAACTCCTACTTACGTCAAACATAACCCAGAAACTGTGTTCACTTCCCGGACTCCGCCGAAAAGAGACCATCACGGCTACACACACGGTTGATGCATTTTAATTCGGATCTGGTGTCAAGTTATCTACAACCGGAGATTAACAAATTCCCATCTGCCTATAACCGCAGGCATGGCTTTCGAAAGATTATACCCTGCAGGGGTGTCCCAACTTAGCCCATGATAAGCTCTCGCGATCAACGAAGGATATACCTTCTCCCAGGAAGACCCGATCAGACTCGGAATCCCGGTTTTCAAGACATTTCAACAAGACTAGCAAAGCCGCCCGAATGTGCCGACAAATCCTGATAGGAGCTGCACATATCTCGTTCTCAGGGCACACCGGATAGTCCAAACTTCCGGTAGGCCAGCCCAGAGTTGCCCCTGGTGGCCACCGGCGGCTGACAGGTTGGACCAACACTCACAATGAGCACTGGCCCTGGGGGGATAATATAAAGATGACCCTCGAGAGCGCGACTCCCAAGGGAAAAAGGGCTAGGTGAGGCAAATGTAAAACCAAGGTTGGGCCTTGCTGGAGGAGTTTTATTCAAAGCAAACTGTCAAGGGGGTCCCATAAATCACCCGACCGCGTAAGGAACGCAAAATCCGGGAACATAACACCGGTATGAAGGAAAATAGGGCGGCAAGAGTGGAACAAAACACCAGGCTTAAGGCCGAGCCTTCCACCCTTTACCAAGTATATAGATGCATTAATAACAATATAAGAGATATTGTGATATCCCAACCAAAATCCTGTCCACCATGGAGAAATCTTCAACTTCACCTGCAACTAGCAACGCTATAAGAGGGGCTGAGCAAAAGCGGTCACATAGCCAAACAACGGTTTGCATAGGAAAGGTGTCAAAGGTTAGAGGTTCATGGCAATATGGGAGGCTTGACGAGCAAAAGACAGGTAGCGCAACAAAGTGATAGAACGAAGCAACTAGCATAGCAATGATAGTAGTGAGATCCAGGGTAGCCGTCATCTTGCCTGAAATCCCGCAAGGAAGAAGAATGAGTCCATGAAGAAGACGAACGGATGAAGCCACGAAGACGAACCAAGCGTAGACGAACGAATCCTCACGATCGCAACGAAACAGGAACTATCGAAAAGAAGCACACTACATGGTAAACACACCACACATGAACAAGGCATGCTGCACAACAAGCATGATGCATGACAAGGCTACATGAAGCTACTCATGGCAAGAGATGACGCCAACAAGAGCAACACATCAAGACAAGTTTAAATGAGGCCGGGAACAACATATAACAATTCCGGTAAGTCCTCATATGCAAATTTCGAAGTTGGTCCAGATCTGAATAAACCTTATGTTCAAGTTGTTAATCAGCAAGTTAAGATGCACACAAATGATCTACACGAGATTCTAGTCAAGTTACATATAAAGTTCATTTAGTTCGGGGCTACGGCCTAGAAGATATGAGCAGAACAAGTTAAACATGGCATTGATGTAAAATGCAGACAAACATCAAGCAAACACCTCAAAACAAGGATGCAACATGATAATATGAAACTACATGCAAAAACAAGCAAGTTTGAAATAGAGCACACTCAAAACGGAGCAACGGTTCAACACACACACACTAAACAAGTTTAAAGGACAAGCTGTCCAAAACAGCAACTAGGCATATTGCAAGCACCAAAACAATATGAAAACAAAAGACATGGGCATGATGTACAGGAAAATCATAACAAAACATGAACACTGAGCTATCTCTATAAATCACTAGAACATGCTCAAACACACATGGTAAGATTGCAAATGATTACACTTCAGACTTTGCAGAAAATAACATCAGGTTGCAATGTTTAGTGCTATCAAACAACATGTTACAGGAACTTATCATGGCAAACAAAGGGATGTCATGAAACTACTAGATGCATAGACCAAATGTCCTTTAGTGTCCATGAGCCAAAAAGGATCAGAAAATATGATGGCACCCACGTAAACAGCAAGTTATATTACAGTTTCAAACATGGCAGAAACAGAATTATGAAGGCATGTTGGTGAGCTTGTGCAACTCACTACAGATCATTATATGGCATGGCAAGGCACCCAACAGTAAGAAGACATGTTTGTGAAGCTAAGAATGGCAATAGCAAGTTCATAGGGTGCATGGATCACTAACAACAAACATGGAAACAACTGAACTTAATGTTAACAGGCTGACAGCAACATTATGAAGCAACTTTGGAGCAAGGAAACAACAAGCTACAGAAAGCTATAAATGCTACCAGGGGCATGGATGGTTAGAGGATGACATGTAGAACAAAACTTGTTTAGTGATCATCTCCACATTATGCATAGAATGACTAGTAGCAACAGGTTTACATAGCATCGTGAAATAACAGATTCAGCCTAGCAAAACAGCAACAACGAGTAGACTACTTTACAAGCTCGATTCACTCACCACAAGTCATTGCATGACAAGACAAGCATAGCATCATCAAGAAGACATGTTTGTGAAATAATCCAGGTCAAGAACAAGTTTATAGAATGCAAGGATCAACTATAGCAACCTTGGCAAAATTGAATAACATGTAAACAATCTGCCAGGAAACATTTTGAAGCAAAAGTAGAGCAGGAAAATGACATGCTAGACTACTCCATAATTGCCAACAGGGGCATGAATGGATAGACAATAACCATATGTTCAAAACATCCTTACTGAAGTATCTCAAAATATGCATGGATCTCTCTGTAGCATCATGTTTACATGGCATCAAAATAACAGCAGAACAGGGACTAAAAACATCAATAACACGAAGCCTAGTTTGCATGCTTGTGCTAGACACCACATTGATCACAAAAATACATGATAAGCACCTCTGTAAAGAAGACATAGCATAGATCAAAACGCATGAAGAAATCAACCTCATAGGATGCACACATCAATCATGGCAAAAATGACAAAAAGCTAGTTCTGTTAACAGACAGCAGAAAACATCATGAAGCACTTTTGCAACGATGATTCAGGCATCAAGATGACCTCAAATGAATATGATGCAATGGAAAGAAATGAGGTACTCGTCGAGACGAACAATTCGACATATTACAGGCGCAAAACGGAGCTACATGCATAGAGATATGGCAGGTCGAACATGGCATGAAAATTACTGCGGATCTCGGGACTTAGGCAAAAATCACCTCGGGGAAAACGGGATGGAGGAGACCCGGGACGGAGAGGACCGGGCGCGATGGGCGGCGTTTGGTTCCGGGACGGGTGGATCTGGTCCACCCGGACCGGATCTGGAGCGGGCCGGGTCCGGCGACGGCGAGGCGGCCGGAGGCGAGGAGGACGGCCACAGGCCACGGGCGCGGGGGCAACGGGGTCGGCGCGGAGCTCGCCGGCAGGGCCC
>NC_041391.1:122214976-122224269 GCF_002162155.2 Triticum dicoccoides
GGGATCCGGCGACGGCCACGGCGGAGGCGGCCCGGGGCGAGGCGCTCGGCGGCAGAGCGGGCTCGGGCGGGAGCCGGGCCGCGGCGCGGTGGGACGGCGGCGGGCCACGTGGCGTGCACGGGTTGTCTGCGGCGGCGGGGCGGACATGTCCGGCTGCGGCCGGACGTGTCCGGTGGCGGCGGGAGGAAGAGGACTAGGGTTTTGCCCGAAATTTCGGAGGGGAAGGCTAATTTATAGGTAGAGGGAGCTAGGAGAGTCCAAATGAGGAGCGGTTTTAGGCCACGTGATCGTGATCGAACGACCGAGAGCATGGAGTTGAGTTTGCTGGGTTTTGGGCCACTTTGGAAGGGTGTTGGGCTGCAAAGAGAAAGGGGGGTTTACGGTTACCCTGTTAACCGTTGGAGTATCAAACGACCTCCAAATGGCATGAAACATGACAGGCGGTCTACTGGTGCTATACCAAGGCCGCTTGGCAAGACTCGGTCCATTCCGAGAAAGTTTACCACCCACTCACAACAGGAGACGAAATGGGGAACGCCAGAGGGCATAGGAGTGCCGGATCGCGAAACGGACAATGGAGAAAATGCTCGGATGCATGAGACGAACACGTATGCAAAATGAGATGCACTTGATGACATGATAAAATGCAACACGCAAGAAAATGACATGGCAACAACGGCGAATAACTGGCAGACACCTGGAACCGGGGCGTTACAATTATGAACCGGTACTAAAGGTGGGGTCTTTAGTCTCCACTCTTTAGTGCCGGTTGCAAAACTGGCACTAAAGGCCCTTACGAACCTGTTTTAAAGCTCCATTTTGTACTAGTGTGTGGTCTTCCCTGTTCATCTTCTTCTTCATGCCTTTGTAGAATGGGTGGATGATGTCGCCTGCAACATCGGCCAAGGAGTAGTAGTATTTGATGGTGTTTGGATCTTTCCACTTGCGCTGCATGTCAATGAAGTTGTTGGGATTGATTTCCAAACTAGACTCCTCCAGCATCCGCTTGTCACCTCCAATGCTGAAACCAACAAATGTGTACAATTTCTCCTCCCGCAAGAAGTCTTTGAGGCGCTTGGGCCTGCAAGGGGGGAGACACACATTTATAGATTAGTCTTCTTTTTTGAGGATTTAATTCTTCTCCTTTTTTTGTTTTACAAGTGATAATCCATGAGGTAGATGCTTATATATTATGAGTCATGCATGAATGTAGTTCAGAAACTAGTACACAAAGTCCTGAAATTAAATTCAACTACATCGTGTTATTTTTCTTTTTTGCTATCTTCGTTGCTTCACCAAATGATTCACCAAATTAGAGAATCATTTTACCAGAGTCAATGATATATGCGCTGCTTCATTCAAGTTTAGTTGTCTTTTTTGTTGAATAAAAGACCTATATCAGTTCTTGATACATCTTTGTGCATTAATTCTATGTCAAGTTCAAAATTTAGTTTGAGAAACATGTGCATCAAGATATGAACCTATACCACTTCACCAAAGATCTTTTAATACATCAATTCTATAAACTATACTAGTGCATGAAGATCAGAATCTATGCTAGTACATCAAGTTCAGAAATTAATTTGGTGCATAAAGTTCAGAATGCTATAAACTTTTTTTTCAGATGCTAATCTAGTGAAACAATCCACTTCACAGTTTCGGAAATGCATGTAACTTAATAACCATGTAATCGTGCATCCACTTCATATACTATAATAGTTCATCTAGTTGGGAAACAAGTTTTAGTGACTAGTACTGGTACAACAGATGAATGAACAATAGTATGGGTTACAATGGATGAATGTACTTCAAAAACTAGTAAAGAAAGTTCTGAAATTAAATTAAGTACATCATGTTATTCTTCTTCTTGGATTATACATAGTTTCATTAATGCTGTATGTTCTTCATTGGTACTAGTTTAGTCTACTTTTGTTGAAATAGGATAACACAGAACCAGTGCATCACCAAGTCCTTAGTTTATTTTCTTGCGAAAATAACATTAGATCAAATTCAGAAAATACTTCACTACAAACCACACTAGTACATCTAGTTGGGAAACAAGTGTGATTAAATTTTCAGGATACAGTACTAATAAAACAAATAAACCATATGCAGGGCAAATGAGTAGGATTGCTTACCATTTTGTGGCCGCTACGATGTGGTACAGCAAGCAGAGTTCCTCGACGCACAACTGCAGGACTGCCGCCATCTGTGGATGTTTTTCCTTGTCGGTGTACTCCACATCAACTCCGATGAAGCTCGGATACAAGCCGCCAAGCTTCCTCCAGAGCCTGGAGATAACCTCGTCGGCCTTGTCTGGTTCGCTGGTGCAGACGATCTCCAGCGTCTCCTTGCCGTGGAGCTCAACCCCTTTGAGCATTCTGGTGTACTCGCGCTTCTCGCCGGGGACGTTAATGTCGACGAGGTTGCTCCTCTTGTCCGACGTCTCGGCATGATGATGCTTGGCGGATGGTTCCTCCGCCATGGCCTTCCTCCGGCGACTGTGGGCTTTGGAGAGAGATGCTGGAGGTTTGTGTGCAGTGGAAATGGAAGCGGCAATGGTGGTTTGTGGGAATGAGGGAGAGATATAAGAAAATGGGGTATTTTTGCAGTGCGCCGGCGGTGGTGTGTGGGAGGCGGTTCGTCGGAGGCGTGTGTGTAGTGGACGTGGGGGTCGCCGTTTGCAGTGCGTCGTGGCAACCACCCAGTGGGTGGCGCGGGTGGTGGCGTGGAAGAACTAACCGTCCAAGTTAAATGCTTTTTACTGTTGAACTGACTAGTCTTGTCAAGTTGTACGTATGACCTGCCAAATCCCACTGGCACGTCTCTGCAGTGGTGATGATGGCATTTTACTGTGGCACCCATTCATATAGTCAAGCTATACTTATCAGCTGCTTATCCCACTTGCACGTGTCAGCGTCGGTGTTGGTGGAGGTCTGAACTCCTCTACTGTCGTACTCGGATGGGTGATTGAAGTGTAATTGAATGTACCAAATACCAGCGAGACAATGTGTGGTGCTAATGGTTTTTTTAAAACAATTTTCATATTTTTTTAAAGGATTGTTTTTATCAAGATAATCTGTGAGTATTTTTTACAGATAAATTAGTTTTTCACCAGTATAGGATGTATTATATTCGCATTTTGCTTGAGGTAATTATTTTTATGTACTGATGGTCTTTCTAAATTGGGATTGGCAGGAGCAAGCATAGCTTTGTTTTTTCAAAACGATTTTTTTTCAGTCATTCACTTGTGTGTTTGTTATTACTATGCCTTTTGTACTGCCGACTGAGAGTTATCAGTATTGATGTAATACAAGAGTTTAAATTTTTCCTTGACATTTTTTTGCTAAGTTACTGGTTGACAGTAGTGTTTTGCGTCAGATATATCAAGATAATTTTTTTCAAATTTATTTGTGACTGCATTCAAAAGGATTATCAAATGGTATAAATAACAATGTCACTGCTTCAACGGGCACATATCAGAAATTATATCAGTACTGGTGTGTACTCTGCCTTGTACTGCCGACTGAGAGTTATCAGTACTGATGTTATACAAGAGTTTAAAATTTTCCTTGACAGTAGCGTTTTGCGTCGGATATATCCAAATAAGTTTTTTCAAACGTATTTTGTGACTGCATTCAAAATGATTATAAAATGGTTTACATAATAATGTCACGGCTCCAGCGGGCACAAATCAGAAACTAAAAATAACTTTAGTTCTGATCGAGAAATCGACGATAAAGCTAAATAAGTTTTGGTAACGATAGTGTTTTGTGAAATGCTTCCTCCTTGTGTGCTGATGCAACTGAGACTACAAGGTTATTTTTTAGTTGATGCAGCAGGATAACCACTATGTAGTGTTCAGTCTTGAGCGTCTCCTAACTGTCCCCGAATGTTGTGCCTTGTCGGCGCTCTTTCCAGGTTGAGCCTTGGCAGCTTCATCGTCAGTTTCAGTTTCCTCGCCCCCGACACTGTCATCTTCATTGTCTTCATCTGATAGGCCGTCATTCTCATCAAACTCTTCTTCTTCATCGTCTTCATTTGATTGTTTGGAACTCTGTACCTTGCCCTGTTTATGTTCAGCTCCACTGACCTCCTTGCCCAGTTTGCACGTGCGGGCATTACGTCCGTCAGTTCCGCCACACTTGCGGCAAGTGTAGCTGTTACGTGTGTTGTCTCCATTGGTAGAAAGTTGGGTGGCTCCAATCTACTTGTTCTTGTTGACAGTGGCATATGTGCGGAGTGGGCATGTGCGGCAGTTATGGTTTCTCACGACGTTGCAGAATCCGCATGCCCTTACCCCGAGGGGTTTGCCGTCCGGGCCAAATTCCACGCGCTTGATGGGGCGTGGTGGCTTTTTCGCTGCTGCTTGCGTCTTGCTCTTCCTCCCCTTTGTGTTTGAGAATATTGGGGGTTTAATCAACCTTTCCTGCTACTGCTGGTAGGATGTGCTATTGTCATGTTGTTCGCCTACAGCACCATCGAGCTCATGATCTCGCATGTGAGTTTGTCGGTGCTCTTGAGTGTGCACACGGGCAAGCTCCGGTTGCTGCTGCTCATCTTCCTCGTTCTCAAATGGGTCAATAGCTCCCATATGGTTCATCTCGAATAACATTGTAGCAATATCCTGCTCAATGGCTTCATTGTCCGTGACACCTCCATTTTCAGCAGAATGCATGGCGTCGAGTTCTTGTTCAAGTTTGTCCATGACGACCCTCGTCCTTCCCATTTGCTCTTTGCTTCTCAAGCTTTTTCTGTGCACCCTCATGTTCAGCGTCAGCAGTGAGATTTCAATGCAGTATTGGGATGCCTTGTTTGACACAATTGTCCTCAAGTCATTTATGTCAAATGTTGGTTGGATGTTCGGGCGTTTGGTGTATCTCCTGAGTATGTATTTCTCTGGAAGCTTTCAGCCTTAATTGTCTGCATCATGCACAGCACATGGATGCGGAAAAGACCAGTATTTGTTTTTGGAAGAGGTGCATGTTTTTTGTCATTTCATTCGAACAAAAACTTGGCAAAAAAAGTAGTATAGTATGTAACATCTTTTTTGTAGTCCTTACCTGTGTGGTCCCATAGCCTGCACTCGCACTCATATTTTTCTCCCTCGGGGTCTGCAACCACCTGGAAGGCATGCTGAGCCCACACAGACAGTTTTTGCGGGTGGTTGTAGCGCACTAGGTACTTTTTGGGCTCTTCCGTCTCTGTCGCCATGAAGAGAGTGCTCAGCTTTAGCCTATCTCTGATCTCGCTGTACACAACTCGTGTGTACAGCTTTGCCATCTGGGTGTCAAACCCATAGAAGGTCAGCGTGTTTTGTTCCGTCTGCAGATGCAAGAATGAAGACCAAATTGTCAGTTTTCTCGCAGGAAAAACTTCTAATAAAGTTTTTACTTTAGTAAGCATGTAATTTTTTGTCTTACGACAAGTGATAGACCTATACCCGGTTACCCATTGTCTCCTGGTTCTCTGTCTGCCTCCTGATTTTGATGCAGGAGTTTACCTGGCTGACAAACCGGTGTAGGTTATGTCTCTCATTTACGTAGTTCTTCTTGAGCACATAGTTCATGGTCTCACTTTGCTGTGTCGATGTCATTTTGGCGCAGAAATTTCTTTGAAGTAGGCTGATATCCATTTCTCACGCTCGTTCCACATGCCCACCATTGTGGTATCATCGTGGAGGTTGTACTTATCCATGAGTCTTTTCCAGGCATCCTCAAACTCAGTTGGCATGAGGGGCCAGTTGAGAATTGATGTGAATTCATCATTAAAGTCGTCGTGCAGGAAATTTAGGTACGCGAGGTGTTCCTTGTACTTCTTCATAATGTGCCAGCGGCATAGCTTATGTAATGTGTTCTTGAAAACATCTGCGATCGCCAAAGCCATTGTCGGGCACTGGTCTGGTAATGAGAAAATAGACTCGGAGTGGTCAGCAGATGGTTGTGCATATATACCAATAGAACTAACACAACATTTTTATTGTGTTACCTTCCTTTTCTTTTTCGGAAGGGGTGTGGTGGTTTGGGGTGGTTTTAGCGGGTGTACCTATGAGGATGCATGTAGGAGCCTTCCTTCTCATGCACGTTAAAAATGTCTCGAACAGCCACTTGAATGAATCTGCATCCTCATCTCTTATCAGGGAAAAACCAAGGAATGTAGTATGTAAGTGGTTGTTAGTTCCGACAAACACCCCAAGTGGCATATGGTACTTGTTGGTCTTATATGTTGTGTCAAACGTTACGCAGTCCCCGAAGTCCTGATACGCCCCTCGGTAGCTTGCGTTCGCCCAGAATTTGTTCTTAACTCCGTCGGACTCATCGAGTTGCATGTCACAGAAGAATTCCTTGTTTATAGCTTTCATCTCCCTAAAGAAGTTGACAGTCTTTAGGACATCGTCCACATCATCAATCCTTGAATTCTTTGCTTTCCTGCATATTAAAAGTTCATTGAAAAATGCATGTTGAACTGGCATCAGGTCAAGCGTTGCGTGATATGTTTGTACTGACAGAGGAAAAAATACATAGGCGGTTTATGGGAGGAGAACAATATTGTACTTACAGGTTAATCAGGTCTTTGGCATTCACTTCGAGGAAGTAGCTACCAGGGTCATCACCGCCCAGAATGCTCATGATTTGCACGTCTTCAATGCCTTTGAACTGCAGGCACTTGACGTACTCCAAGATTGTTTTGTCAAAGTTTTTGTGGGAGTGCATGAAGACAAGCATTTTTGCGGTGAGCTGTAGCCTGTGGTTGTGTTCCCAGACTATCTCTTTTAATGACAAATGTTCCATCCTTTTCCTTCTTCAGCCTCATTTTAGCCCCGTAATTAGTTCTGGCTGTCGTCTTGTTACGCTGTCTATTTGCTTCAGACATCTTTGATTCATAAACTCCATGGCACGTGCAATAAAGGTAGGCTCTGGTCTTAAACTTGGGGCCTTCCCTGACAGCAAAACTAGCATGCTTCGCATATACGTTGTAGAAGTTCTTACTTTCTTCGAACGTTTCAAACCTCATCTCTAGCCTTGGCAGAACATAAGCTTCAATGTCAGGTGGCTGCACACAACAATGACCAAAAAAATGTTAGATGGGGTGGTCACAGCACCATTGTATGGACTGTGCTTTGTATTTTTTTTCTATATGGATACTTACATGTGTATACCTCTACGCTGCCTCTGGTGTTTGTTGTTCTCCCTGGTTTATGGGCACCGGTGGTGTCACCCTTGGCACATGCAGCAATGCATCTCTTGGAGGGAGCAACGATGATGAAGATCTCCATCTCTCGTTGTACGACCGTCTCTCCTCAGATTCATTATGATGTTGCTCCGGTCTATATGGCTCATATCTTGTACTTTTGAACCTGCTAGAGTGGTCAAAATTTCTGTCTTTTTGAACTGGTCTTCCCGTCGCAACTACTTTTGCAGCACGGATGATTGATGTTGATGGAGCGACTGGTGGAAGCCTTCTTGCAACCCATCCATGACTTCCTGTCCTTGGCTTTTTGCATGCGCTGGGGAAGGAAAACAATTGTTGTTGGTGATATTGTTGGCCTTGTTGCAACACAGCAACGGCAAAGCTTGCATTCCCAGACGTTGTTGCTTGCTGTATAGAAGGACCTGTCCGTGCTTCTGATGATTGCGGTGTATCTTCAAATCTACCTGTACTGTTGAAATATCCAGGCGGTATTTCTGGTGTTACCCAACCAAGTGGTTCCCCATATCCGTTTTGCTCATGAAATGCTTGCCGCGTGTGCTGCCTTGCATGCTTCTGCAAACAACATTCAAAAGTTTTTGGGATTAATCTGGTTTCGTTTTCAGTCGAACTGATGAACGTTCATGTTCAAACACGGATGTACTGATGTACTGTTTTTTAGCACTGTTCTGTAAACTGGACATTGAACTCATGCATGACTTCTCTTTTATTCTTCTATAACTTATGCAACTACACTAGAACTACTCCTAGTTTATGTATCATTGAACTTACTGTGTAACTGTGGCACTCTCTTGTCACTATCTACCTGGACTGATGCACAAGTTTAAGTTTTTTTAACTTGAACTGAAGATAGCATATTAGATGCACTGACAGTAACCTCGACATGCTAATCGTGCATCAATGCATCTACATTACAAATACTGCCAGTTTATGTATCATTGAACTTACTGTGTAACAACTTTATGGTGGAGCTCTGTCGACGAGGTCCGTCGAGGGGTGGAGGAAGGAGGCGTGGATCACGGCCCAGGCGAATCTCCGACGCCCGGCGGCGGGGAGGCGCATGGGGAAGCTCCTGCACCAGGTGGCGGGTACGCGAGCGGGGAGGCTCCTGCAACAGACGGAGGGAGGCGTGCGGGGAGGCTCCGGCGCCCGGCGGCGGGGAAGTGCGCGGGGAGGCTCCGCCGCCCGGCGGCAGGGAAGTGCGCGGGGATGCTCCGGCGCGGGGCAAGGCGACCGATGGTGGGGGCGATCGGGCCGGTGGCATGGCTAGATGGCGGCGGGTCGGGGGGAGTGGTGGCTGTGGATCGGGGGCCGGTGGTGCAAACTCGCCGTCGGCGGGTCACGGCGCCGCGGGCTCCCTCGCTCCAGCTGCCGCCATCGCTCGCTCGCCCGCGACGGCTGCCTCCGGCGATAGGACGCGGGTCGGATTGGGGCTTGGTTAGTCGTGGATGCATCATTCCTTATAGGGTGCGAGGGTAACAGAATAGTCCAGCCATATATATATATATATAGAGAGAGAGAGAGAGAGAGAAAGAGAGAGAGATTGAGTGAGCGTGGCCCACCATGAGGTCGAAAGTGTGGCAGCAGCTTGGATGGACTGACCTAGATAGACAATCTGCGTGAGAGAGTATAGAGTGTGTCGATCGAGGCCCGAACAGGGAGATATATCATTTATGTGTGAAAGAAAACGAGGTTAAACGAGACTCAGATAAAGAGAGCGAGATTGAGCAAGTGTTGCCCGCCGTGCGGAAGAAAGAGTGAGACAGTCTCGAGGAAGTGACCTAGATATACAACGTGCGTGCGTGCGCACGAGAGGTTGGGGGGGCTAGATAGGCAATGCATGTATTTAGCGCGAGAGGGTGAGAGGGAGAGAGGGGAGAGAGAGCTCAGCATGGGGTGCAATGGCGGGTGTGTGAGGTAAATACATTTGGTAACAGGAGCGGAAAAAGGGGTTGTGTAGTTGAGAGACTTATAGATCGAAACATGGAGAGAAAGAATGAACGTGTGTTGAAAACCAATAGCTTGCTAAGGTGGTTAGGAGAGCAAGATTGACCGATACAGGAAGTATGTAGCTTTTGTGCGCG
>NC_041391.1:122224477-122233690 GCF_002162155.2 Triticum dicoccoides
AAAAACAACATTTGAATGTACATAGTACGAGACTTAATATCGATGTTTCAATTCGGTGTAAATTGTAAGATTTGAACCGAGGACCAGGCATACGGGTAATTATTTCGAATTCGTGCCATACTAAGTTTCGAAAAGTTGACATTAATTCAATTTGTTTTGCTATTCTGTAGGTCATATGTTTGAATCCATCCAAAAGTTTTCTCACTACCATGTTGTTCATCATATACATATAAATTTGTATTAAAAAAGTAGCATGGATAAAGTGAAATGTGAAATCCACGTTAGAATTGGAGATAGCTACGTGACACACACTCTAATTCAAATAACTAACTACGTGACACACACTCTAATTCAAAAAACTAATTATGTGACACACTCTAATCCACGTTAGCGTGGGTACCGTTTCAATTTTTTTTCAAATAACTCCTCATTAATTAATTTATAGTACTCCCTCTGTTCACTTTTATAAGACCATGAAGACATTTCAGACAATGTGCAAAACAGTTCATTTTAAGTTGTCTGAAATGACTTATAAAAGTGAACAGATGGAGTATCTCGTTTCGAATGACTAATTATTGCAAGGAAAACACGGGCATGTTAATACATACAGATTCATTTGCAAATGAAAGAAGATTTGTTACGTTTGCATTCTCAAATGTAGGCGCACCAGGTAGACTAGGGTTGTGTCGGGGTGGACGCTGCTTCGGTGCCTTAAAGGCAACTGCCCTTTGGTGACTGACATGTGGGCCAGCCACCTGTTGGGCCCACATGTCATGGACACAAAGGCAGGTGCCTTAAGGCACCGAAGCATAGTCCTGTCGGGGTGGTCGCGTGTGTCGGACGGACGCGTAGCACCCAGCCACCCACCCCCCGCCCCCAAAAAAAGGACGAGGAAATATAAGTTCGCGCTTCCACGTTTCGGATTGAAATATCTGGCGGCCCCAATTCCAGCCCTGCAAAATCTCTCTTCTCCATTGTCCCCTTCCGTGCCCAGATTGCTCGAATCCCTAATTCGCCGCCATCCCTCGAATTGCCCCCCGTCTCGTCTCTTTCCCCACCGTTCCCCACCTCTGTGCAGGACGACGCCGACGAAGGCGACGGTCGCACTTCACCACCGCACCGGAGCTACCTCATCTACGCCATCGTCCACCGCACCGGGTGGTCCGCTGCTGTAACCGACGTGCCTCACAGACACCGAGTTCCACCGCATCAGGTGCGCTTCACGGACACCGTCTCCCAGCTCACCAGGGCTACTTCACCGAGCACATCGTCGCACCTCTGCCCCCCGAGGCCGTTGGGGCTTCACCAACGGTCTCGTCCACCGCATCGTAGCGCTCCGCTGCCACTCAAGATCTGCATCCGTGCGCGGCCAGCCAACGCTAGCGCATCACACTCAACGGCTCTGAAGTGACCCGTACTCTAGCTAGGCGAGCATGCCCAAACGCCGACCCGAACTAGGTATCCACACATCACTCCCTTGTGCACTGCTCCGACGATGTTTGGATATCCTTTCACTTCTCTCTTAGCTTACACGCCTATGAAACTCTGACTTTAACTCTTATTTCTTCTGGAGATATCATCTAAAACAAGCAAATCCATTTTTAGCGAAGCATGACGATGCTACGGGATCTGGTACACATCCTGCACACCCGTATAACCTTGCAAGTATCTGTCCTCTGGTACAACATCAAGGTCAATTCCTCTTATTTCATCAACCCTTCTCCATGTCAAAAATGCAGAGGGGGATGCAAGGAGCACAAGGCCTGCACATCCAAGCAAGTGGTAACATGGACTTGTACATGGAACATCCCAAGCGCAAGCAGAGCTGCCGTGAGCCTGTACAATGAGCTAGCGTAAGTCCCTGGATTTCATCTAATTCATACTGGCATCCGTGTATGATTTGTGTGCAGTGGATGATCCATGAATTCAAGTTACCAGGGGCGAACATTTAACTTATAAAATACGAAGGCACTTGCACTCTGGAAATCAACATAACTTGAGAAATGTGAAGCTACATGCACTTTGAAACTAGCTAATGATCCAAAGTAGTTCAGATTATAAACAGTAAATGATGCAACCACCAAAAAACACAAAATGCAACATGGTGTACAAGGATTACAAACATGGTCTGTACCTGCTTGAATTATTCGTTCTCTGCCTGAAAATGTCAAAGTGTAATTGCACGTATAACCAGTGCACAAACTGCATATCAATATATCTATCCTGCACAAGTATGCCAATAGTTTCAAACAACAGATTAGAAAAGTATTTATGCTATGTTGTCATGAAATGGGGACTTTCTGGTAGATGGCCTCGACGTTTCCTCAAGCTATGAAAATGCACTATAATTTGCTTGTCATCAATGCCTGCAAATCTCTATCTCTCTCAACATACTAGATCATCATTAGACACTAAATCCTTCAATGAGCTTGCAAAATGCTTGCATTAGATCCCTCATTAGACACTATATGTTCATCACTAGGAGCATGTAAAATGTTTCCATCAAATCCTTCATTAGGAGTCTGTTCATTAGACACTTTAGGCTCAACAACAACATGAGCTTGTATGTTTGCACTGGAAACTTGATTAGATACATCAGATTCATTCAGTTCAGTATTGATTGGGGGAGTTATAAAATAAGAATAAATTGGTTTCATTTTCTCATAGATTCCCTACATACAAGCAGCTTTACAACACCGTCAGGTTTAACTATTGGCCAGAAATTGAAGAGTTGAATTAGATATAATTAGGGATGTGATGTACCTGCTCGTTGGGCATGCTACTCTTGCAAGCTGCGACTGTCCGTTTGCGCAAGCTCGATGCCATTCCCGTGCTGCCGCTGCTGCCTCCCACACAGGCTACACCCAGGGTTGGATCTTCATCTTCTTGTCCTTCCGTTCGCTTGAAGCCCTACGACCGCCCTCCAACGAGGGCGCGAGGAAGTGTTGTGTCGGCCTGTCCAGCGGCGGCTAGGTTAGGAGCAAACCAGACTGGAGGCTGGAGCGAATGAATTTGGTTTTTTCCTGCTGTTGATCGATATGGGAGGCGCCCGTATGGGCCGCGAGCCTGCTATAGGTTCTGCCTTGCACTCATGTTATTGGCCCATCCAAATTGAAACATTTTTCTTCATTTTTTACATTGCTTGCTCGTGCGTTGGGATGAACAAAACTAGCATGGGCCAACCTGGACGACTCAAACTAGGTGCACACTTTCCAGCCACCTGAGGCGGCCGCCCATACCAGCCCCTATGGTGGCGTCGCCCCTTTTTGTTTGTATGATTGGATAGTGAAAGATATTCAAGTGGCGCTTTTGATTTACCCACAGAATGATTGAATTGCTTGTTTCTATGAACTGAGTTCGCCAATAATGTGAATGATGCCAATCTTTTCATCCTATTGTAGATTGCTTAGATCTTGATATGCCAAAAGTAATCGCATTAAATATACAGTAAACGCCAGTGTGATGTGTTTGGCTACAACTAGTCTGACTACACGTCCTCATATAACATATCAAGGACGCACCATCTTACCGATTAACCATTCGACTTACTCATGCAGTGTGGGAAGAAAGAAGTATTGGGACTGCATATCCAAGCAATTGATGCCATGGACTCCTTTGTACAACCTTGTAAGAGAAAAAGAAGTTGCAGTGTGCCTGTACAAAGATCTAGCGTAAGTTCAGTTACCTGCTTCTCGGAATTTTAGTTAGCCACTTATTGCAAAATTGTTCAATTACGTTGCATGGCTTAATTTAGTTTTCTACTGATTACATAATGGCACAACCTGTTAATCATATTGTAGACTGCGCCTATCTACGTGTTTGATACTTACTATTAAGAATTACCTACTTGCCTTAACTTAAATATCTACTTGTTTGTTTAACTGCTTTGCTGCTGCAACAGCGGGTTACAATGATGTTAATAACTACTGTACTTTTCAGCATCCAATTGAAACTCTTTAATTCCTTGTTTGTTTAACTTGTTTGATGTTATAACTCCTAGTTGAGATCTTTTGCTAACTTCAACTTTTCTGAATCCAATCGGAACTTTAATGGCAAAACAGGTTAGCCCAAGATCAAAGGGCGAGGTCACCATGGACGTTGCATCATCCCACAGCAGTGGCACCGGCCCGATCGTGCATTATGAATTGCCAACTGCTGATGCTCTAGAGGCTAAACTAGTGGTAGAAACAGATTATGCTTTTGCACTTGGAGATGAAGTTGACATGTTGAGGAAGCAAATAGCACAATCACAAGCAGTACTCAAGACAACCATTAAATATTTGGTGGATTTCAAAACAAAGCAAGCTGAGACTGACCAGATTGTTAACGTCCTGAAGGAAAAAAGGAAATTAAATTCCTACTTGGTAAATCATAGGTGAAATGTTCTTTCCATAGTTGAATAACCTTTGTGTTGTTTGTTCATGTAATCAATAAAACCATTTGTTTTAGAGATCATGTAATAATTGTTTTTTTTTGTTTTTTGGTTTGTAATTTTATTTGAGCACAAGTCTGATTTAATTGATAAGACTCGGAGCCATTTCATTTGGATTGCTGTGCCAGACCTACAAATATGCCAATTGTGCTGAATGTGCATTCAACAATAGTAGTAGTATAGATGGACCATAAGTGGCACGCATCGGAAAGGGCCAAGATGCTGGCTAAAAAAAGGATGTTGTTGTAGCCAAAAAAAAGTAGAGCGGCCTGGCTTATGTATGTTAGTTGATATTATTATCCATATACTCTATTAGTGTTTATATGTCTGTTAGTTCTGTACATTCTTGGTTGATTGGCTCGGTATTTGAATCTTGATACATCGCTTGTGTACATATCTAAATGGGAGTACACATTATGCTGCGTGTGACATTTGAGTTGGACATGAAGTGTTCCAAATATTCGAATTCACCTTAAACTGGATTCTAGTTTCTGAATTTGAGTATCGGCATTTGTAAAACATATTCATATATGATAGTGGAATACATCTTTGTCGTCCTTTCAAAGATATATAAAAACACATAGAATGATTTATAAAGATTCATATAGGAATACAATGTGGATTCGGATTTAGTTGCCAGGGTAAACGTGGATGCTTATTGTCCCAAAATTCGAAAGACACAGCAAAATGTCCACTCCCACGTCGGCTGCCCGAAGCCAAGTGTTTGGGAGATGGAAATTACTGTCTACCCATTACACGGACAATCAATCGGCCCGATTTCCACTGCTCTAAATAGGGGTAGGTTAGTAACTTCAATTAGACGTGACACAACCGCCTCTAAGCCCATTCCGACACGGTGGGCGTCAAACATGGGCGGCAAAACACATTTGATTCAAGATCCTTCAAAAGACCTCTGTTTCTCCCTCCATTCCCCATTCATACACGGTGGGCGGCAAAACAAACTCGACTCAGCCGAAATTTATGTAGGCAAATATTTTCTATAGGGGCAGGTTTGTAGCTTCACTCAGACGTGACACAACCACCCTACCTGTCAGCCCTATTCATACACCGTGGGCGCCAACCACCTTCTCCTCGCCCGAAATCAGTCTGGGAAAATATTGGCGAGATGCGAGATTACCGTCCTATCCCCAACCGACGAGACGTCCAAATTTTAAATGGGGGCTAAGTTCGTAACTTTCCCATATTTCAGACAGGCGCGTCCAAAAAACATGGTTCCCCGTACCTCTCCCTCCACTTTCCCATTTATACACCGTCCGCACTAGAACACCCCATCCCCACACCAGCCTCCGTCCGCCACCCCATCCATCGCCGTCGTCCTCCACCACATCCATCGCCACCGTCCTCCACCATGCCGCAGCGCCCACCAAGACCATGTCGTCCACTGCTAGAGATGGACGTTTCTCATCCACGGCGACGGACCAATAGCCTTGCATCGTGTCCTCTCGCTTCATCGGCGCCGTCGTCCTCTTTGTCGGGGCTGCTCACACGACCTTCTCTTCCACCGTAATGGGACATATCCCTCGATGCACCCATCTACCGTCGTAGATCTGCTTCAACACCACCGCCAGCCATCACACCCGCGATGCCTACACGGCGCCGCAAGAGAGGTGGTACTTCATATCTCCTCAACTTTTTGATCTCAACCAGAAAATAGATCTTAACTTGGTTACTCTACTTTCTTTTAAGCTCTTAGAATTTAGTTCTTAGTTCGAAGCAAACAATGGATGCTAAATATCATTTCTCCGGTTTGCAGCTTCAAATCTGCCATGGCACAGCCATAATACGGTTTAATTGATCATGCTTAGGGTTTAATTGATCATGTTGGTTCCGTGGTGGTTTCTTTAATAGAAATCAGAGGGGAAACCCTCTTTTGCTAAAAAAAATATGCTTAGAGTTTCCCCCATTTATGATCACTATACGATCAGAATACGTGCTTCGTGTCATAATAACACTGCTCCACCCATCAAGCTAAACAAGCTTAGCTGTTCAAATATGAATCTGATATTATCAAAACAGAGTTGTTTAATTGGTCAGCTAAATGTTCCTAAATTAGTTTCAAAAATGGATGTTCGCCGCTCGGGTGTGTATCTCTACAGGGTGCCCACGGTGGGCCGGCCCACCCTGGGATTTTGGGTCGTCCTAGGCCCTGATTCCCCTCTGTTCTGCTGCGCGCTTCCGATCTCTACTCGCCCCCAGCCGCCTGCCTCGCCGGCGACTTGCCGTCCCCGGACGGCATCACTCTAGGAGGAGACGTCGGACTAACAGGAGGCCAGGAGCCGCTCGCCCAACAGCATCACCGCTGCCCGGGCACGCCACCGCTGCCCGGGCACGCCACCGTTCCTACATTCCCAGTCCGTTCAGGGCTCAGGCGTGCAACACCCACCAAGCCAACCCGATTTATCCTGAGATAAGTCCTCAACACTCAGCAGCCACTCCTCATCACCCATTTTCTAATTGACTCATTACTCGTTAGGCAGGACTATCATTAGGATTTGTTGTGTGCTCAGTGCTACCTACACTTAATGGTTCAGATGTATTTCGGTAATCTTTAGTACCTCTAAAGTTCACAGGGTTTTTAAATTCCGGCCCTCGGAACAGAAACTAGTCATTTTGGATTGTTGGTCGTAGTGACATTGACCCAGATTACTACTGCAAGCCAGGTTTGTTGACAATTTTACTTGTCTTTATTACTCATTCGATATAATATCCAATTATTCACGTCGATTAGTTGCAAACAATAAGTGCTAGGCAAACTTCTTCATTCAGATTTTGGAAGGTCTCTTACTGCAGTTACAATTATGCATACTTGTCCTAATAAGCTCACAAGTAAATGATTGATTCACTACATCTATGCTTGCCTTGTCATATTTGTTGTCAATATTCTTTTAGGGTGGACCGCCCTGTTTCTAAATACTTGAATCGTAGACATGAGTGAATAGTATTTCTCTATGTGATCTCTTCCATCATGTGTGGGTAATGAACACTGCATTGTATAGAAAGAAAGTGTCATTTCCAGCTTTTACATAGGTTTCGATCTTTTACATGGAATACAATATGCCTACTTGCTTTGTGTCGCACTACCAACACTCCACCCTTGAAGCTAAACATTACGCCACTCATAATTGCTTAGTTTATTTGTTCAAATACGAATTTCATATGATTCTAATGTTCCTACTCCAGTTTTGAAATGTGTGCATGTCTGTTATAGAGACATAAGGGGTTTGTATTTCTGTGTGTTGTCTGGTCAGCACGGTTGGGGAGGTGAACTTTGCATACGCAGGGGTTTACAGGGAGACACTCTCCGAGTTGAATCCGCAATGTATTCCATAGATAATCTTACTACTTTTTATGTTTTCATGAATCTCAGATTCTGAATAGCATCATAATGATTATGAGCTTGCGCGTGTGAAAAGAATAAAGCAGAACAATGCCATGGCTGTCAAACTTGGCATTAAGGGACTGAAATCAAGTCTGGATGCAATTCAATGCAAACGCTCTCCACCTACAGATTCATGCTCAGAATATGATACTAACAGTGATTCTGAGTTAGAGGGAGACCTAAGTCAATGTAGCTCCCTCGTGGAGGAATCAGAGGAAGATGCCCTATCTTATTCACCCATCAAGGTACTTGCTCTAACTTTCCAAGGTTACATTGCTCGCACATATCTTGCAACTGATGCTTTGCATTGCTTCTACTTTGTTGAACTGCCATTAGCTTAGTTTACAAATCGTGTATGTGAATACACCCTGCCTATCCATTTTCAGTACATATTCCATCTGTCATCATACCATATTTATCCATTAAAATGTTGTTCTTGTGTATTAGACGTTCAAAAGGAAGAGGGAGATTGTTGATCATGGAGGAGCACAAGCAAAGTATTTGGAAAAGGTAGTGGCACCTGATAAATCAAATAGTGTAACGCCCCGGATACAACTTTCCATATTCGTAACTCCGACTCTTGCCTTTTTCGGTGATGCTATATGATACTTCCTTCGTGGTTGGGTTTTTGTCTGTTGTTTTGCTTTTTGTTCTTGTTATGCATCTAATCTCATAGCATCATGTGCATCGCATCCATATGTTTTCATAAAACTTGCATCCATTCGTGTTCCGCCGGTTCTCTCCGTTGTCCGTTCCGAGCCCAGACACACTCGCACGCGCCCGCGGCACCTCCGAAATATTATTTTATAAGTGGCATAAAAATGTTCTCGGAATGGGATGCAACTTTTCATGCGGCTTATTATAGTGTAGACATGCCGCCTGCAAAGTTTCGTCGCATTCGGAGTCCGTTTGACTGCCCAACCGTTATATTTATAACCGCGATATAGTCGGTTTAATCGTCGGACGTTGCGGTCTCCAAAACTGCCGCCGGGCTGCACTTCTCTTCTCTCCTCTCGGCCCAAGCCTCTCTCTCACACAGCCCACTAGCCCACCTAGTTCCCCCCCTCTGTCCGGAGCCGTCCGGTGTCGATCTGAGGCCCCGAAAAACCCATCCAAACCCTCAAACCCTAGACCCCTGCCTATTTAAGAAGCCCCCCTTGCCATTTTTGGGTGCCCCTAGCCTTCCCCTACCCTCAGCCGCCGCATCCCCCTCGTAAACCACACCACCAGCCAGATCCATCCACCTCCTCCCTGTTTTCCGGCGCCCTCCACCTCACCCGTGCCACTTGGCAGCGCCCCATTGGCCAGCCGTCGCCGCGCAGCCTCCCGCAGCAAACCGCAGGCCACCATCTGGCCTGGCCACGTCCCCCTGTTCTCCCCG
>NC_041391.1:122233889-122306758 GCF_002162155.2 Triticum dicoccoides
GCCTCCGCGAGGCCCATCCGCGGCCCGCCGCCGGGCCGAACGGGCCCCGCCAGCCCGCGCGCCTCCCAGCCGCGCCCAAGCGCTCGCTCCCCGCCGCCTCGCATCTCCCTCGTCGGGATCGGGCAGGGCCCGATCTCCCTCGCCGCTGCACTGGCCGGCAGACCACCGGAGCGCCGCCTCCCGCCGTCCGCGACCCCGTCGGCTGCAGTCCCGTCGGATCTCCCAGGTCATCGCCCGCGCCATTCCCCTTCATTTCTCTCCTTCCTCTCCTCACGAGCTCCCTCTCTGCCCCAGGGATCCGCCGCCCTCGCCCACCAGCTCGCCGTCGGCACCATCTTCACCGGATCCGGCCGTGAGCCGCCAGATCCGGGCCCCTGCAACCCGTCCCCGACCTCGTGAGCCTCGTCGTCGCCTCGAGCCGTCGCCGGAGTCAAGCCCCGCCGCCGCCATGTCCTCGTCCCGCTCGGGAGCGGGGACGAGCGCCCGCTCGAGCGTTGACCGCGCCGAGGCCACGACCGCACGTGCCTGGGCCGGCTTCGCCTCGGCCCAGCTAGCTCCGCCCTCCCCAGCCGGCTTCCTCTCCGAACCGGCCCAAGGCCCAGGGTGAGCAAACCCCCCCTGCGCCTCCTTTCCCTCCTGTTGGGCCAGCCTCCAGAGTCGGCCCAGTATAGTGTTTTTCCGGCGCTGTGAATTTTGCTATTTATCCGGTGAATTACAGTTTTGCAGAAAACCCCCTAAGCTTCATGCGTTTAATATCTCTCAAACTGTGCATCGGATTAAAATGTTTTATATATGTAAAATGCTCAGAAAATTGTGTAGATTAATAATATGCCACTTTAATCTATGTTAAAATTATTTAACATGCTTTTTGCATATCATTTGCTAATATGCCATGTTAAAATGATTTATTTCATAACTAAATAACCGTAGCTCGGATTTTAATAAACTTTATATGTAAATGGGGTGGAAAAATGCCTAGTTTAACATGATCCACTTTATTTTCCTGGTTAACAACAATAAATTTGTGTTTAGGGCAGAACAGTACCGAATCTAAAATTTGCATATGGGGATTTTCCGGAATTGTTGTTTGTTGTTTCCGGCCTCATTTAAACTTGCCTAGATAGGTAGTTTCATTATGTTTCACCTCTTGACATGTTTAACAAAATTTAATATTGTTGTGTACATAACCGAGATCAAACTAAATAATGGATGTGGTGTTTCGTCAATATGCAACTCGTTGCATATTGAGCTTCACTTAACTTGTAGTATTGTTTGTTGCACTTTGCCATGCCATGCCTCATTAAACCGGATATGCATCATACTTGTTTGTGCATCATGCCATGCTTATGCTTGTTGGTTTACTATGTTGTTTGCTTCTTTCCGGGTTGCCTTCGGTTTCGTTCCGGAGTTGTGAGGATTCGTTCGACCATGTCCGCTTGTCTTCTTCATGGACTCGTTCTTCTTCCTAGCGGGATTTCAGGAAAGATGACCGCTACCCTAGATCTCACTACTATCATTGCTATGCTAGTTGCTTCGTTCTATCGCTTTGCTGCGCTACCTATCATCTGTTTGTCGAGCCATCCCATGTTGCCATGAACCTCTGACCTTTGACACCTTTCCTATGCAAAGCACTGTTTGGCTATGTTACCGCTTTTGCTCAGCCCCTCTTATAGCATTGCTAGTTGGAGGTGAAGGTGAAGATTTCTCCATGGTGGACAGGGTTTATGTTGGGATATCACAATACCTCTTATATTATTAATGCATCTATATACTTGGTAAAGGGTGGAAGGCTCGGCCTTATGCCTGGTGTTTTGTTCCACTCTTGCCGCCATAGTTTCCGTCATACCGGTGTTATGTTCCCAGATTTTGCGTTCCTTACGCGGTCGGGTGATTTATGGGACCCCCTCGACAGTTCGCTTTGAATAAAACTCCTCCAGCAAGGCCCAACATTGACTTTTACCATTTGCCTCACCACCACCTATATTTCTCTTGGGAGTAATTAACCCAAGGGTCATCTTTATTACAGCCCCCCCCCCGGGCCAGTGCTTGTCTAAGTGTTGGTCCGAACCAGAGCCACTTGCAGCGCCACCTCGGGGAAACTCGAGGGTTGGTTTTAGTTGTACGTAGTGTTCATCCGGTGTTGCCTTGACAACGAGATATGTGCAGCTCCTATCGGGATTGTCGGCGCATCGGGCGGCTTTGCTGGTCTTGTTTTACCATTGTCGAAATGTCTTGTAAACCGGGATTCCGAGTCTGATCGGGTCTTCCTGGGAGAAGGTCTATTCCTTCGTTGATCGCGAGAGCTTGTCATGGGCTAAGTTGGGACACCTCTACAGGGTATAATCTTTCGAAAGCCGTGCCTGCGGTTATTGGCAGATGGGAATTTGTTAATGTCCGGTTGTAGATAACTTGACACCAGATCTGAATTAAAACGCATCAACCGCGTGTGTCACCATGATGGTCTCTTCTCGGTGGAGTCCGGGAAGTGAACACGGTTTCTGGGTTATGTTTGATGTAAGTAGGAGTTCAGGATCACTTCTTGATCATTGCTAGCTTCACGACCGTTTCGCTTGATCTCTTCTCGCTCTTTATTTGCGTATGTTAGCCACCATATCATGCTTAGTCGCTACTGCAGCCTCACCACTTTACCCCTTCCTTTCCCTTTAAGCTTTGCTAGTCTTGATACCCATGGTAATGGGATTGCTGAGTCCTCGTGGCTCACAGATTACTACAACAACAGTTGCAGGTACAGGTTATGCGATGATCATGATGCGAGAGTGATGCTTGCTTGCATTGAGTTCTTCTTCTGCTTCTTCGATCAGGGGATAGGTTCCAGCTCGGCAGCCTGGGCTAGCAGGGTGGATATTGTTTGAGTTTCTGTTTATGATTCATCCGTAGTCGGATGTTGTTCTTGTATGTTGTGTTGTTGTATTCATGTTGCATTGTATGCCTTATGTATGTATCCCCATCTATTATGTAATGTTGATGTAATGATATCCACCTTGCAAAAGCGTTTCAATATGCGGTTCTATCCTTAGTGGGACCTTCGAGTCTCTTTAGGATAGTATCGCATATTGGGCGTGACAAATAGCCCATTAGGTGTAGTTGCAATATCACCTGACCCACAAAATACCCCAAGTCTAGCAGACTCTAGCCCTACTACACTGGTCATTTCTGATGCCCCAACTCAGCAGACCCCAACCGCAGCAAACAGTATGATTATGCCAGTTGACATAGCACCAGTTGTACGATGCAAAACCCCCATTCCAGTAAAGAGTACACCAAATCCAGTTGCCAAATCCCTTTTCGAACTAGAGAGAGCCCCAATTGCAGCAAATAGGACCCCTGTTCCATTTCTTCCTAGTCTAGAAGACAAAGCTTATGTTGTTGTCAGGAACTTTGTGCGCATCTTTCCTTCATGGAAAGATTATACCGCAGACACAGAACAATTTCCAGTCTTCCTCCGCAACTTACGCATAAGTAATGTACTAATGTTATTCATGGTCATTACTGCATATGTTAGTGTTGACGGAAGAAACAAGATTTCATTCTTTTAAATAGGCGAGGAGCAAAATGGATTGTGATGATGAGCAAGAGTTGGTTGCGCTTTTCAAGCACTCGTTGATGAAGTATCGTTCCTACCTAAGGCAAGCGCACTTCGATGGCAAGCCTCTGAACGAAATTTCTGTAAAGTTTCCGGTGCTACATTTATCCGACGGTGACTGGAATAATCTTGTTACACATTGGTCTCGGCTGCAGCGTAAGGTACTGTTTATGATATCATATCACAATTTGAACTACATTTCTGCATTTGCCTTAATGTCTCACTTGTACGAAAACTGTTAGAAGAAGAACATTCGTTCTCAAGGGACCACAGAATCTCGCAACTATACTGCACACTGCATTGCTCTTGTGAGTACCTCTTGCCCTGTATGACCATACTTACTGTCGGTGTCAAAACCGGCGGATCTCGGGTAGGGGTCCCAAACTGTGCGTCTAGGCAGATGGTAACAGGAGACAAGGGACACGATGTTTTACCCAGGTTCGGGCCCTCTTGATGGAGGTAAAACCCTACATCCTACTTGATTAATATTGATGATGTGTGTTACAAGAGTAGATCTACCACGAGATCAAGGAGGCTAAAACCTAGAAGCTAGCCTATGGTATGATTGTTGTTCGTCCTACGGACTAATGCCATCCGGTTTATATAGACACCGGAGAGGCCTAGGGTTACACAGAGTCGGTTACAATGGTAGGACATCTACATATCCGTGTCGCCAAGCTTGCCTTCCACGCCAAGGAAAGTCCCATCCGGACACGGGACGAAGTCTTCAATCTTGTATCTTCATAGTCTTGGAGTCCGGCTGATGATGATAGTTCGGCTATCTGGACACCCCCTAGTCCGGGACTCCCTTAGTAGCCCGTGAACCAGGCTTCAATGACGACGAGTCCGGCGCGCATATTGTCTTCGGCATCGCAAGGCGGGTTCCTCCTCCGAATAATTTATAGAAGATTGTGAACACCAGGATAGTGTCCGGCTCTGCAAAATAAATTCCACATACCACCGTAGAGAGAATAACATTTACACAAGTTCAATCTGCTGACGTATTTCATGGTGTGACGTCACACCACTACCAAGCCTTTACTTGAATTGTTTTTATTGTACCACCTCAGCGCATTTAGCGAAGCGGTTTCCTTGGCACGTCTTGTCGAAGCAGAGATCGTGTTCCCCTTATTCCGGGATTCCCATCAATACGGACGTGGGTAACCCAACCGCGCCATTGATTGCGGCGCTTGGGAGATAAGCGAGTTTTATCAGGACGGTGGGGACACATGTTTTTGTCCGCCCATATAAGTGGATAAAGATCCAACCCTCTTACCTGCGCCTTCTTCCTCCTTGGCTTATCAATCTCCGCGAACTCGAGCTCCAGCGCCCAAGTCCACACATCTCACCTCAACCTCCTCCAACTATGTCCAGAGCGGGCGGCAAGTGGATGGCCTCCTCCGTCACGGAGGGGCAGATCCAGAAGCTGCACAGCGCCGGATATTTGTCCAGCAACATCGCGCACCTGCTCCCCGACGAGGGAGAGCTCATCCCCACCCCCAGGCCCCATTAGAGGGTAGTATTTCTTCCCCATTTCCTCCGCGGACTGGGCTTCCCACTCCATCCCTTTGTCCGGGGGCTCATGTTTTACTACGGCCTGGCTTTCCATGATCTGGTCCCGAATTTCATCCTCAACATCTCGGCGTTTATCGTTGTGTGTGAGGCCTTCCTCTGCATCCAGCCCCACTTCGGCTTGTGGCTCAAGACCTTCGGTGTCAAGCCGAAGGTTGTGAAGGGCAGCCAAGCGGAGTGCGGAGGCGCCATGTTGGGCAGGATGTCCCACGTTACTTGGCTTGAGGGTACTTTCGTGGAAACCATTAAGGGGTGGCAATCGGGGTGGTTCTACATCATCGAGCCGCGTGACCCCGAATGGGCAGCGGCCCCCGAATTCAGATCTGGCATCCCCACATAGCTCACCTCCTGGAAAGAGAGTGGCCGGACTTGGGGTGATTCGGAGGAGCTGACCGGACTCCAAGCCTGTATCCAAAAGCTAGTGGACAAGAAGCTCAAGCTTGTCAACGTAGTCCAGGTCATGCTCATTCGCCAGATTCTCACGTGCCAACGACGGGGCTTCAACATGTGGGAGTTCGATCCGGCGCAGCACCAGACTTTGAGCGGGCTCTTCGACACTACGTACGAAGATGTCTGGAAGGTGCTGTTCAAGGGCGCCAAGGCTCCCGTATCCGCTACCGAAGATCGCGGATTCAGCTATCAGCGTCCGGCTGACGAGGTAAGTGATTTTGTCCTTTTTGTTTTCCATAGTTTGACTCTATGCGGGATCTAAACTCCCTTTCCTTTGACAGGGCTGGCTGAAGAAGGCTGAACAGACTATTTGTCCGGCCCCATTACCAGAGGACCCAGCGGACGCCCGCTTAACGGGGCTGCTGGCTCAGGCACCCCACGTGGTGCCGGAGAAGAAGGCCAAGAAGAAGGCCACGGGCACTCGGAAGAGTTCCCATTTTCAGGTGCTATCGGATGATGACTCCGAGGCAGACTCCTCCCGCAAAGGCAAGGAGGAGAAAAAGAAAGCCTCTCCCCTAGCGGGGGGAGGGAAGAAAAGGAAGGCCTCCCCAACAAGGGAGGCCGAAGGGTCCAAGAAGGGAAAAACTCTTTCCCCGGACTGCTCGGCCAACACCAGTGACGACGACGAGGACTGGCCTCCAAGGGCCAAGCCCCTGGCGAGATTGTAAGTATCCGGACTCCCGAATAACTTCATGGTTTTTCTTTTTTGCCACACAATGTCTTTCTAATGCCGCATACAACCCTGCAGTCCGCCCAAGGATGATCTTCCCACTTCGCCGAGCGGGTCCTTAGGTGCGTCGGATATGGATTCTCTTCCGACCGCCTCCACCCCCCGTGATGCGGACGATGCCAAGGTGGGATCCCGGGAAGGGACCCACCAGGAGGAGGAGGCCCCGAAGGTGTTGCAGGACAACCTCCCGGACTTTGCACCGGACTCGGCCCCGGAAACCATAGTGGCTCCGGAGTCCGGCGGGCGGCCCCTTCGCCAGAAGGGCAAGACTGTGATGCCGGCAGCCTCCGTCCAACCGGAGGCACCGGATAGCTTGCTGGAGGCGCTTAATGGTGCCTCCATCAAAGAGGAACACCGCACTGTTATGAGTGCGGTGATTCAGAAGGTTCAGCTCACCAAGAGTGGGCTGACCGAAGCCTGCAGCAGCCTTCTAACAGGCTTTGAGGTAAGAATTTTGATATATGTAAAATAGTACCGCATAGACAGTAGCGCCTGATGCTCGGTTCGATGTTCGAAAAGAAAAGCCGGACTGAGGATCTAAAAAGATATACGCAGGAGTCATAAAAAATATGTCAATATGGGATTGCAGGCTGCGCTGCTGACCTCTGCCGCACTGACTGCGGAGGTCAATACTTTGAAGCAAAGCCTCGAGCGGTCCGAGAACAAGCTCGGCCATGCCAAGAAGCAACTCGAGGACAAGGAAGGTGAGTAACACCTTATTAAAATTGTACCTTACAGAAAAGGATTTTGGTTGCAAGAAGAATGACAAGGATAACTTGGGTATTGTAGGGGCCACTAACGAGGCGGCTACCCTTAAGGAGGCGGTGGCCGCGGCCGAACGTAATGCATCCGTGGAGCGCACTGAGCGAGAGAAGCAGGAGGCGTGGGTGGCGGAGGTACAGCAAGAGCTCCAGGATCTCGTGAAAAAACATGAGAGCCTGGAGCGTGACTCGAAGACTGGAGAGTCTGAGCTTTTAACGGCTCTTGAGAGTGCCAAAGCCGCTAAGGCCGAAGCCTATAAGGCCCTCCAGGAAGTCGAGGCATTGAAGAAAATAGCGGCGGGTAAGGCTTTTGTCATGCAAAGTAAGCGTGTGAGTGTGAATTACATATCACTTACCCGAATTCGGAGCTCTCCAGGAGCGTTCGCAGATCTGCCTTGCAGCGTGTCTGATGCTGCCGCTTTCTACAGGGCCGAGGAGGGGAGATCGACGGAGAAGGTCTTCTGGTCTCAGTATGCTGAGTCTGAACATCCGGTGCCCCTTAGCGACCAGCTGAAGCAACTGGTCGAGCTCCACAAGGTGGCCGAACAGGCCATGAAGGGCCTCATAGTTCGGCTGTGGCCTAAGGAGGCCATGCCTCGGAGCTACTTCGGCCTGGTGCGGCGCCTGGTGGATGCGTTCTCGTGGGTTGAAGTCATCAAGCACTCCGCCTATATTGAGGGTGCCCGTCGGGCCCTTGCCCGCGCAAAGGTGCACTGGGGCAAGATGGATGCCCAGAAGCTTGTGACGGACCCGCCACCCAGGGCAAGGAGCATCACACGCCCGAGAGGTATTATAAGAGTGTCCTGAAGGGTGCCCGCATTATTGCGGGTGAGTGCTCCAAAGATGTCATATTTGAGTAGACTCGCATTTTGTTATCCTGTGCGCTGAAAACTTAGTTCATATGCGCTAAGCAACACTTGTTAATTTAAAATATTACCTTCTATGCGGCTGTTTATCAAATATGAGAGATGGCAAGTCGTCGGCTTCAGCCCCCATGCCATGAGTGCTGGGGTGTTCGGGATAAACTTGAGCACTCTTGTTCCCATTTTTGGGTCCATCTAGGGAGGCACTCAACACAGCGAAAAAGGCAACCGGACTTATAATGCTTGAACACTCTCACTTAGCCATAGAATTCTATAATTTTAAATTTCGGCGAAGCCCCTAGTCTTCGGAAAGCCGAATTTGGGGCGCTATCCACGCCTGGGCCGGACAAAAGCCGGCTCCTCGCTCTAAGCGGCATAAGTCTTTAGGGACTCGCAACAAACCTCTCGAACAGCGACCAGCTCTCGCCTCATCATGACGGTCAGTTTTAGCTTTCTCCACTGAGGCGCTCGCCCAGCTCAACTGGGGCGCAATCACAGTGGTTCTCCCAATGCTACCTTAGCCGATACAACGGAACGTAAGGTACCAAAACATGGGAGCTGGGCAAACCCAACTATTGACCCAAGACATGATTCGGAGCCGATGCATATAATGCTATAAGTTCGGGGTGCCGCACTTGTGGAAGTGTTCGGACTTATCACACCATGATGCGGGAAACATAAGCCCCTAGTGTATTTAGCCGTACCAAAATGTACGAATGCAACATGTCATAAATGAACATATGTATAAGAAAGGAATGCAATTGGAAGCAAAAATGTGCTGCCTTACTTATTCAAGAAAAACTGCTGTAAATGCAGAACGATACAAATGGTGCGATAAGCAAGGGGTGGGACTATTAAACATGTCCCCCTCCAGGGGTAGGCTGCGGAATGGTGCATAAAACAGATTTAATGCTCGTAATGGAGACCACCTGGATATTCGTTGTAGCCTTTCTCCTTCCCTGGCTGTTGCATCGTGAGTTCGGCAGGTCTGCTGCCGGACAGGGCCTCTGACGAACGAAGTCCTGTGGGTAAAAAATAAATAAAAAAAGAAAAAAAGAATGACACACTTGAGAGCCCCTGGTGTGGTTGAGCCGCATTCTGGGCCTATCGTGGTCGTGCCCCTCTCCCCATGCCCATGGTATCTTCAAAGCCTGATGGTGTACGTGAAGGACCTGTCTTGACGTTTTACAGGGGCTGGGGTTGGGGCCGCAGTGCTACGCGTGCTCGGAAGGTGCCAGGTTGTCTTGTTGTAGGTTACTCCGGGCGCGTTTGGCCGCGTCCGGCCGCTTAATGGCCGGACTCGAGAATTGCCTTAAGAGGCTGCATTGTACTTCTGCGCGAGAGCCGCTGTATGTTCCTCCATTCAGAGAGAACGTTCAGTGTTTCTGTTGACCGTGATGACTCCTCAAGGGCCTGGCATCTTGAGCTTGAGGTATGCGTAGTGCGGCACCGCGTTGAACTTTGCAAACGTGGTACGTCCGATCAGAGCATGATAGCCACTGCGGAACGGAACTATGTCAAAGATTACCTCCTCGCTTCAGAAATTATCCGGGGATCCGAAAACCACTTCCAGTGTAACTGAGCCTGTACAATTGGCTTCTACACCTGGTATGACGCCTTTAAAGGTTGTCCTGGTAGGTTTAATCCTTGAGGGGTCTATGCCCATTTTGCGCACTGTATCCTGATAAAGTAGGTTCAGGATGCTGTCGCCGTCCATCAGGACTTTGGTGAGGTGAAATCCATCGACGATTGGATCTAAAACAAATGCGGCGAATCCGCCATGGCGGATGCTGGTGGGGTGGTCCCTTCGGTCGAAAGTGATCGGGCAGGAGGACCATGGATTGAACTTCGGGGCAACTGGATCCATCGGCTATACATCCCTGAGTGCACGCTTCCGCTCCCTTTTGGGTATGTGCGTTGCGTATATCATGTTCACCGTCCGCACATGTGGGGGGAAACCCTTCTGTCCTCTATTGTTCGGCGGTCGGGTCTCTTCCTCATCATCGCTATGCAGCCCCTTGTCTTTGTTTTCGGCAATTAACTTGCCTGCCTGCTTGAATACCCAACAGTCCCTGTTGGTGTGGTTGGCTGGCTTTTCGGGGGTGCCGTGTATCTGGCACGAGCGGTCGATTATTCGGTCCAAATTGGACGGACCCGGAGTAGTTCTTTTGAATGGCTTTTTCCACTGACCGGGTTTAGAGCCTCTGAATCCGGCATTGACTGCCGTATCTTCACTATTATCGCCGTTAATGCGGCATTTGTTTTTGTTGCGACGCGACCTGCCATTACGGTCCTTGATATCCGGACTGCCAGAATTTTTGCTGAGGTTGTTGCTGCGTGCTAGCCAGCAGTCCTCACCCGCGCAGAAGCGGGTCATGAGTGATGTGAGGGCTGCCATGGATTTCGGCTTTTCCTGTCCCAGGTGCCGGGCAAGCCATTCGTCGCAGATGTTATGCTTGAAGGCCGCGAGGGCCTCCGCATCCGGACAGTCGTCGATTTGGTTTTTCTTGGTTAAGAACCGTGTCCAGAATTGTCTGGCCGATACGTCTGGCTGCTGAATTATGTGGCTTAGGTCATCGGCGTCTGGTGGTCGCACATACGTGCCTTGGAAGTTATCGAGGAATGCGGCTTCTAGGTCTTCCCAACTCCCGATTGACTTTGCTAGCAAGCTGTTAAGCCAATGCTGGGCTAGCCCTTTAAGTTTGAGTGGGAGATATTTGATGGCGTGAAGATCGTCACCGCGGGCCATGTGGATGTGGAGGAGATAGTCTTCGATCCAAACCGCGGGTTCTGTTGTGCCATCGTAAGATTCAATATTCACGGGTTTAAACCCTTTGGGGATTTGATGATCCATTACTTCATCTGTGAAGCATAGTGGGTGTGCGGCGCCTCTGTACTGGGCGATATCACAACGGAGCTCAAAAGAGCTTTATCTATTTTGTTCGGCCCGGCCGGACTTACTGTGTCCGGCGTGACGGTTGTCGTCACGTATCATGGGGCGCCCAAGCGATCCATAGATCTATCTTGATTGTCTTGCCTTATCCTCTAATATATCTTGCAAGTCCGGAGCGTTCCCCTGTGGCCTTGTGCTTTTTGAGCGATGCCAGGGTACGGTTCTAGTGAAGGGCCTAGGGGCCTCTCTGTTGCGACCACGGGGTGGTCGGTCAGCCGTATTGTCTGCTGGTGATGCAGGTTCATATGCCTCCTCCTCTAATCGAGGGAGCAGCTTGCGTTTCAGGTAGCTTTTGGAGGGTCGTTCGAGCTCATGCTCTTTGGCCGCGAGGACATCTGTCCATTTGTCGGCTAGCAGATCTTGATCAGCTCTAAGCTGTTGCTGCTTTTTCTTGAGGCTGTTTGCCGTGGCCATAAGCCTGCATTTAAAACGCTCTTGTTCGACGGGATCCTCAGGCACGACGAATTCGTCATTGTCGAGGCTTTCCTCGTCTCCGGAGGGAGGCATATAATACTCTACCTCTTCTTCTGCCGCTCTCTCATGAGGGCTGGCGTCTCCGTCCTCCTGCGCTGAATCTTGCTGGAGTGGGTTGTCTTCGGCACTGTCCGGTGTGTTATTGTCTCCGGTGCCGGAATCTTCATTCTTGCTGTGGCGGGATTTAGAGCGGCGCCGCTGACGCCGGCGCTTGGGCTGTTTCTTGGAGGGGTCATCTTCCGCTGTTCCTTCGCCATTCCCATCCTTTGGGATATCCACCATGTATATGTCATATGATGAGGTGGCTTTCCAGTGCCCGGTAGGCGCTGGTTCTTGGTCGTCTCCGGCATCGTCGTCCATACCATCGATGTCTTCGGAGTCGTAGTCTAGCATGTCGGTTAGATGGTCGACAGTGGCTACTAAGTGGGTGGTGGGTGGGCTTTGAATTTCTTCGTCGTCCGCATCCCAACTGTCCTGACCGCAGTCCGGCCAGGGCTCTCCTGATAACGAGAGATACTTTAGCGAGCTCAAGATGTCGCCGAAAGGTGAGTGTTGAAAGATGTCCGCTGTTGTGAACTCCATGACCGGCGCCCAATCGGATTCGATTGGAGGGGGCGCGGGAGGTTCGGAGTCCGGCACCTCGGAGTCACGAGCTTCATGAGGGACAAGGTCAGTGTTTGGCTCTATCGCCGTAGAGGTTGCAGCCCTCGAGGCGGTTTCTAGCCATCCGTCCTCGATCTGCGCAGCCGGCTCCGAATTGAAGATCGGAGCGGGCTCGAGTGCGGCCTCCAGGGTACTGTCCGGCTGCAGAGCTAAATCATGCCCGTCATGACAGTGCGGTGCGCTTGGCTGTGGCTCGAATCCATCGAAGATCAAGTTCCCAGGGATGTCAGCCATGAAGTTCAAACTTCCAAATCTGACCTGACGGCCAGGGGCGTAGCTTTCGATCTGCTCCAGATGGCCAAGCGAATTGGCCCGCAGTGCAAAGCCGCCGAATACAAAGATCTGTCCAGGGAGGAAGGTATCACCCTGGAGTGTGTCGTTGATGATGATCGAAGAAGCCATCGAGCCTATCGGTGACGACACAGAGGAACTCTCAATGAAAGCACCAATGTCGGTGTCAAAACCGGCGGATCTCGGGTAGGGGGTCCCAAACTGTGCATCTAGGCAGATGGTAACAGGAGACAAGGGACACGATGTTTTACCCAGGTTCGGTCCCTCTTGATGGAGGTAAAACCATACATCCTGCTTGATTAATATTGATGATGTGTTTTACAAGAGTAGATCTACCACGAGATCAAGGAGGCTAAACCGTAGAAGCTAGCCTATGATATGATTGTTGTTCGTCCTACGGACTAAAGCCATCTGGTTTATATAGACACCGGAGAGGGCTAGGGTTACACAGAGTCGGTTACAATGGTAGGAGATCTACATATCCGTATCGCCAAGCTTGCCTTCCACGCCAAGGAAAGTCCCATCCGGACACGGGACGAAGTCTTCCACGCCAAGGAAAGTCCCATCCGGACACGTGATGATGATAGTTCAGCTATCCGGACACCCCCTAGTCCGGGACTCCCTCACTTACTTTCATAGTTGTTTGATTATGTAGCATCACTTCACATGTTAGCCTCGTAATCGTCCATTTGGTGGACATTATAAGATCCGTATGGACTCTTATACAAATTTAGAATCAACCCAATGCTTTTTAAGAGGTTTAGGTCTGCAGTCCTCTTGTAAGGACTGAAAGTGGTCTATCACTGTACTTACATTAACATCTACTCCCTCTGTCCCATAAAATAATAACGTTTTGTACAGTACACCAGTGTTCAAAATACTCTTGTATTATGGGAAGAGAGATTGGTTCATTTTGTAGCATTCTACATCTTATCTCCCTCGCCCACCATTTACTAAAAAGATTAGATCTATATTTAATCTTACCAACAATTAGAATACACGGACAATGCCAGTGCAGAAGTGTAGCCCATTGCTCTTGTCAGTACATTTTGTCCTATAACGCATGTACTTCCAGGGATTAGTAGTTGATTATGTAGCATCAATCTGCATCTTATCTTCATTATCCTCTATCCCTTCCAGTATTATCATATCTATAATTACTCTCTACAAAATGTAGAGTACTGGCAATGCTTATGAAGAAGATTTTGTGCTGAAATTCTTGAGTTATCCTTCCCTTGAGATGGAGAAGGGCATTATAAAGAAGGTGTTAACTGTTAATGTAAGTCAGTCCTTCTAAAGCCTTTATCCTCAACTACTGTTTAATTTGCTCATACTCCCTATCGTTTACTGCTGTTTAGTTTGCCGTTTCTACCAAAATGCATGTTCATAAGAACCATAAGTTCTAAGTTTTACTTGTAAAACCAAATTTCTTATTCATACCATGCACATTACTTAATACTCCCTATATGTATGCTTGGTTTTGTGGATCTATAATCCAGTGTGTGGTGAAGCAGCCCATGTTTGCACCTTGTCATCTCTTGTTTTATCTTACTGATGTGGCTGATGATATGAATAACATGCCATGCACATTATCCAAAATAGATACAATGATTTTATTTGCCCTTCATCTATGCTTGTTATGTTGACATGGTAATCCAGTAGTGTGGTGATGCTCCCCGCATTATGAACAATGCCAAATTATGCTATTGATATTTTGAACTTACTCTTTATTTTCTAATTTGAAATTGGATAGAATTGACAGAACAATTATCATCTTTTGTTTATACACGTGCAAAACCTGTCATCTCTCTGCTTTGTTCCAGGGTGATATGCCTGATGGCATGCACAAGTCTGCTGAAGGCTGTGAGACAAACCCAACATATATTGTAGCAAAGAAGGCAAAACATCTTGAAGATAGCGAGACAACCCCAAAGTCTTGTCTTGATGCAGTGTTCAAGTTACTTGAGACTAACAGTCAGACAAGCTCACAGAATTCGTTGTCTGAATCAGTTCGACTTCTTGTGTCCCAAGTTCTAGCAGAAAGGCATTCTGCAACTCAACTTCGACTTGAAGTCCTATCTCAAAGAAAGATTGTGGAGAACACCAATGAGAACCTCATAGCTAAACAGCTACACCTGGAAGCTATGACCGACATGCTAGGTCGGTCTCACTGCCTTGCTCAGCAGCTTGCACAGTAGTTCCCCCGCAAGGCTAACCTTTCTTGAACTGTCTTGGAAGTGGTCTCGGTTCAGTATTATTTTGTTACGCTGCCATGTTGCCCATTTTTTGTAATCTGCTTCTTCATTGCGCTTTATGACCATTTGTGGCGAACTTCGATGCCCAGTGGATGTAATATACCTTAAATCCTTTGTTGTATAGTGTAGGTTTATTCTTAGTTACTATGCCATAATTTCTTTATTGTATAGAGTAGGTTTGTTCTTAATTCCTACTAGTTACTGCCATCATTCGCTATCTGAAAAAAATCAGATGTAGTCGACCGGGCTGAAACATTCGACTCTAACGGGCCAGGTTTTTAGCGGGCCACAATTGGGCTGGCCTGCGTCTTTCTTGGGCCCGAATGATTGGGGCCTTCACACATTGCGCCAGGCCCAAACTTAAACCGGCCTATATTTTAGTTAGGCCTTTTGTTGACCTAGCGCTTAGTTTGGCCCAGGTAGCATTGGGCCATTAACTGGCTGAATATTATACTGGCCTATTACGGCCGAGATGAAAACCACGGGCCTTTAGCAGGCAAAAATGCATGTTGGGCCTCAATTTACACTAATCGTCGACGGGCCTTCCGCAGGCCGAAATGTAGACCGGGCTGTTATGGGCCCAGTTAGCTCACGGGCCATTACCAGGACGAAACATATCTCGGGCCTTAGTTGGCCCACTGATATCATGGGCCTTTAAGAGGCTGAAAGCTTAGTACAGGCATCAACGGGCCGAATTACGCGACAGGCCTTTAACAGGCCCAAAGTCACATTGGGCTTAACTGTTGCCACCTTTAGCACGGGCCGTTAGTGGGCCCGATGTCCCGTCAGACCATATATTGCCCATGGGCAGCACGGGCCATTACCAGGCCAAAAGTCACACCGGGCTAAAATGGGCCCATGTCTACATCAAGCCAGTAACAGGCCGAAAGTCACTAGGTTGTAGTTGGGCCCGAATATTCGGCGAACAATTAACAGGCCAGATCTGGCTTCGGGCCGCAAATGGGCCCAAATATTGGGCGAATAATTAACAGGACAGATCTGGCTTCAGGCCGTAAATGGGCCCAAATATTGGGCGAACAATTAACGGGCCAGATCTGGTTTCGGGCCGTAAATGGGCCTTTATTAAGCAGGCCGTTATTGGGCTGGCCCACTAGTACCTGATTAAGTTCTACGGGCCTTTGACTGGGCCGGCCTTTTTAACCTATATGGGCCTCTGTTGGGCCCAACCACATGTCGACGTACCATAGGCATGTCTCCTCCAATGGACGGGCGACATCTGGCCCACTGACGAGATGACAGGTGTTCCCTTCGGCCAATCAGAATTTTACACGTGCAAATTTCCCATTGGTCGGGGCTGTTACCGGGTTATCGGATCCAAAATCCAACCCGATAGCTTAACGACGTTCCGTTACGGTGGATGCCACGTGCCGGTTACCCTTGACGAAAGCACTTCTGTGACGCGCGATTTATCGTCATGGAAGGGGACACTTCTGTGATGATAATTTTGGTAATGTCATGGAACACTTCTACGGCAGCACAGGTATGACTATCTTGATTCTGTCATAAATTTGTCATGGATGTACATGCATGACAAAAAACGCGACCTACTGTGACAAACACGTATCATCACCGAAGTGTATTTTTTTGTAGTGGAAGCAAGCCACGTATTGTATTGTTCCCATCGAGGATGTAAAGATGGGGTTTATATCATATTGTTTGAGTTTATCCCTCTACATCATGTCATCTTTCTTAATGCGATATGAAGATCTCCTCCCATTGTAACCGACTCTCTGTAACCCTAGCCCTCTCTAGTGTCTATATAAATCAGAGAGTTTTAGTCCATAGGACGAACAACAATCATACCATAGGGTAGCTTCTAGGGTTTAGCCTCTCTGATCTTGTGGTAGATCTACTCTTGTACTACCCATATCATCAATATTAATCAAGCAGGAGTAGGGTTTTACCTCCATCGTGAGGGCCCGAACCTGGGTAAAAACATCGTGTCCCTTGTCTCCTGTTACCATCCGCCTAGACACACAGTTCGGGACCCCCTACCCGAGATCCACTGGTTTTGACACCGACATTGGTGCTTTCATTAAGAGTTCCTCTGTGTCGTCGCCTTTAGGCCCGATGGCTTCTTCACTCGTCAATCGCGATGCGGTCCAGGATGAGACTTTTGTCCCGGGACAGATCTTCGTATTCGGCGGCTTCGCACTGCGGGCCAACTAGTTTGGCCATCTGGAGCAGATCGAAAGCTACTCCCCTGGCCATCAGGTCAGGTTTGGAAGCTTAAACTACACAGCCGACATCCACGGGGACTTGATCTTCGACGGATTCGAGCCACGACCGGGCGCGCCGCACTGTCACGATGGGCACGATTTAGCTCTGCCGCCGGACAACGCTCAGAGTGTCGCTCAGGTGTCCTCTCCGACCATTAGCTCGGAGCCCACTACTCTAGTCGGGGATGGACGGTTGGACGCCGCCCCAGAAGCTGCAATCTCTATGGCGATAGAGCCGGATACCAGCCTGGTCCTTTGCAAGGCCCGTGACTCCAAGGTGCCGGACTCCGCTCCGGACTCCGTATATCCCGCACCTCTTCCGATCAAGCCCGATTGGGCTCCGGTCATGGAGTTCACCGCCACGGACGTCTTTTAGCACTCGCCTTTTGGTGACATCTTGAATTCACTAAAGTCTCTCTCTTTGTCAGGAGATCCTTGGCCGAACTACGGCCAGCATGGTTGGGATACGGACGACGAAGAAATTCGAGGCCCACCCACCACCCACTTCGTAGCCACTATCGACGATTTAACCGACATGCTCGACTTTGACTCCGAAGACACCGATGGCATGGACACTGATGAAGGAGACAATCAAGAACCAGCACCTATAGGGAACTGGAAAGCCACCTCGTCATATGACATATACATGGTGGACACCCCTAAAGCGGGGGATGGCGAGAAAAAAATGGAGGATGATCCCTCCAAGAAGCAACCCAAGCGCCAATGTCAGCGGTGCCTCTCTAAGTCCCGCCAAAGCAAAAACGGCGATTCCGACACCGGAGATAACAACACGCCGGACAGTGCCGAAGACAATCCCCTCCAGTAGGATTCAGTGTAGGAGGACAAAGGAGCCATCCCTCATAAGAGAGCGGCCAACAGAGAGGTTGAGGACGACAATTATATGCCTCCCTCCGAAGACGAGGCAAGCGTCGACGACGACGAATTCGTCGTGCCAAAGGATCCCGTCGAACAAGAGCATTTCAAATGCAGGCTTGCGGCCACGGCAAGCAGCCTCAAGAAGAAACATCAACAGCTTAGAGCTGACAAAGACTTGCTACCCGACAGATGGACCGATCTCCTGGCGGCCGAAGAGTATAAACTAGAACGCCCCTCCAAGAGCTACCCAAAGCGCAGGCTGCTACCCCAACTTGAGGAGGAAGCAACCAAACCTACATCACCAGCGTACGATGTGCCCGATCGTCCACCCCGTGGCCATGATAGAGAGGCCTTCAGGCCCTCGACCCAAGCCGCACCCCGGCACCGCTCAAAACATACTAGAATACGGGGAGGCGCAACAAACCCGTGAGACATCTTGGAGAATAAGGCAAGGCAAACAAGATCGATCTACGGGTCGCATGGGCGCCCTGCTTCACGTGATGCTAACCATCACGCCAGACATAATAAGTACGTCCCGGCCAAATACAACACACCAAGCTCATCCGAGCTGCATCGTGATATAGCCCAGTACAGGGGCGCCGCACACCCACTATGCTTCATAGACGAAGTAATGGATCATCAAATCCCCGAGGGCTTCAAACCCGTAAACATCGAATCATACGATGGCACAACAGATCCTGCGATATGGATCGAGGATTATCTCCTTCATATCCACATGGCCCGTGGTGATGATCTACATGCCATCAAATACCTCCCGCTCAAGCTTAAAGGACCATCTCGACATTGGCTTAACAGCCTGCCAACAGAGTCAATTAGTTGCTGGGAGGACCTGGAATCCGCATTCCTTGACAACTTCCAGGGCACTTATGTGCGACCACCTGACGCCGATGCCATAAGCCACATAATCCAGCAGCCAGAGGAATCGGCCAGGCAATTCTGGACATGGTTCCTAACTAAGAAAAATCAAATAGTCGGTTGTCCGGATGCCGAGGCCCTTGCTGCCTTCAGGCACAACATCCGAGACGAATGGCTTGCCCGGCACCTAGGACAGGAAAAGCCGAAATCTATGGCAGCCCTCATGACACTCATGACCCGCTTCTGTGCGGGCAAAGACAGCTGGCTGGCTCGTAGCAATAACATAACCAAGAGCCCTGGTAATTAGGATACCAAGGACAACAATGGCCGGTCATGTCACAACAAACACAAGCGTCACATTAACGGCGACAATACTGAGGATACGGCAGTCAACGCCGGATTCAGAGGCTCTAAACCCGGTCAGCGGAAGAAGCCATTCAAAAGAAACCCTCCGGGCCCATCCAACTTAGACCGGATACTCGACTGCTCGTGCCAGATACATGGCACCCCCGAACAACCAGCCATCCACACCAACAGGGATTGTTGGGTGTTCAAGCAGGCAGGCAAGTTTAGTGCGGAAACCAGAGACAAGGGGCTGCATAGAGATGACGAGGAGGAGCCCCGGCCGCCGAACAATAGACGACAGAAGGAATTCCCCCCGCAAGTGCGAACGGTGAACATGATATACGCAACCCACATCCCCAAAAGGGAGCGGAAGCGTGCTCTCAAGGACGTCTATGCGTTGGAGCCAGTCGCCCCAAAGTTCAACCCATGGTCCTCCTACCCGATCACTTTTGATCGAAGGGACCACCCCACTAGCATCCGTCATGGCGGATTCGCTGCATTGGTCCTAGACCCAATTATCGACGGATTTCACCTCACTAGAGTCCTAATGGACGGTGGCAGCAGCCTGAACCTGCTTTATCAGGATACAGTGCGCACAATGGGTATCGATCCCTCAAGGATTAAACCCACAAAGACAACCTTTAAAGGCGTCATACCAGGTGTAGAAGCCAGTTGTACAGGCTCGGTTACACTGGAAGTGGTCTTCGTATCCCCGGATAATTTCTGAAGCGAAGAGCTAATCTTCGACAGAGTCCCATTCCGCAGTGGCTATCACGCCCAGCTCGGACGAACCGCATTTGCAAAATTCAATGCGGTGCCGCACTATGCATACCTCAAGATCAAGATGCCAGGACCTCACGGAGTCATCACGGTAAATGGAAACATCGAACGCTCTCTCCGAATGGAGGAGCACACGGCGGAACTGGCGGCAGAAGTACAAAGTAGCCTCTCAAGGCAATCCTCCAACCCACGTGTCAAATGTCCGGACAATGTCAAGCGAGCCCGAAATAACCTACAACAAATCCGGCTGGCACGTTCCGAGCAAGCATAGCAGTGCGGCCCCAACCCCAGCCCTCGCCAGATGGTGATATCGGTACCACGCGTACATAATTACGCTTTAGAGATACCATGGGCACAATTACGGCACGCCCAGAATGCGGCTCAACCGCACTAAGGGGCTCCCTATTCCGCCATTTCCTTTTTATACACTTTCAGGACCCAACTATTCGGAAGGCCTGTCCGGCAACACACTCGCCGAACATACGATGCAATAGCCAGGGAGAAAACAAGCCGCGTCAAATGTCCAGGTGGTCTCTATAACGAGCTTAATACCTGTTTTACTTAAAATCCCGCAGGTTGCCCCAGGAGGAGGACATGTCAAATAAACCCATCTCTTGCTCATCGCACTACTTGTATCGTTCTGCTTTCGCAGCAGCACTTTTTTAATAAACAATACATAGCTCTTATCTATTATTGTACTGATTTATTTTTTATATATACAAATATGTTTAGTCATGACATTCTGCAACCGTACACTTTGGTACGGCCAATACACCAGGGGCTTAAGCACCCCGTAACATGGTGTGAAAAGACCGAACACTCTCATGAGTGCGGCACCCCGAACTTATAGCACTATATGCATCGGCTCCGAATCATGTCTTTGGTCAATAGTTGGGTTTGCCCAGCTCGCATGTTTTGGTACCTTACGTTCCGCAATGTTGGCTAAGGTAGCACTGAGAGAACTACTGCGATTGTGCCCCAGTTGAGCTGGGTTAACACCTCAGTAGAGAAAGCTAAAACTGACTATCATGATAGTGCGACAGACCGGTCGCTGTTCGCGAGGTTTTTCGAGTCCTTAAAGACTTATGCCGCTTAGAGCCTGGAGCCGGACTTATCCGGCCTAGGCGTGGATAGCGCCCCGAACACGGTCTTCCAAGTACTAGGGGCTTCGCCGAAATTTAAAATTATAGAATTCTATGGCCAACTGAGAGTGATAAAGCATTATAAGTCCGACGGCCTGGTTCGTTGTGCTGAGAGCCTCCCTAGATGGACCCAAGAATGGGAACAAGAGCACCCAGGTTTATCCCGAACACCCCAGCACTCGTGGCATGGGGGTCAAAGCCGACGACTTGCATCTCTTAGATTTGATAAACGGCCGCACAGAAGGTAATATTTTAAATTAACAAGCGTTGCTTAACGCATATGAACAAAGTTTTCAGCGTACAGGATAACAGATGCGAGTCTACTCAAAAATTACATCTTTGGAGCATTCGTCCGCTATATGGCGAGCACCCTTCAGGACGCCCTTATAATACATCTCGGGCGTGCGATACTCCTTGCCCGGCGGTGGCGCGTCCGTCAAAAGCTTCTTAGCGTCCAGCTTGCCCCAGTGCACTTTAGCACGGGCAAGGGCCCGACGGGCACCTTCGATACAAACGGAGCGCTTGACGACCTCAATCCACGGACACGCATCCACCAGCCGCCGCAACAGACCGAAGTAGCTCCCAGGCATGGCTTCTCCAGGCTACAGCCAAGCTATGAGGCCCTTCATGGCCTGTTCGGCCACCTTGTGGAGCTCGACCAACTGTCTCAGCTGATCGCTCAGGGGCACCGGATATTCAGCCTCAGCATACTGAGACCAGAACACTTTTTCTGTCGAGCTCCCCTCTTCGGCTTGGTAGTATGCGGCGGCATCAGACACACTACAGGGCAGATTGGCGAACGCTCCTGGAGAGCTCTGGATTCGGGTAAGTAGCAGATAATTAACTTTTATATTCTTGCTTTGCATAAAGAATGCCTTACCCGCCGCTATCTTCTTCATCTCCTCTATCTCCTGGAGGGCCTTCTGGGCTTCGGCCTTAGCGTTTTTGGCACTCTCAAGAGCCAGGGCGAGCTCGGACTCTCAACTCTTCGAGTCACGCTCCAAACTCTCGTGTTTTTTCACGAGAGCCTGGAGCTCTTGCCGCACCTCCGCCACCTCGGCTGTGGCCCCTGCAACATTTAAGTTGGTCCTGTCATTATTTGCAACCAAGTATTTCTATATACATTTATATGCGGTATTACATACCCTCCTTGTCCTCGAGCTGCTTCTTGGCACGGCCGAGCTCGTTCTCGGACCGCTCGAGATTCTCCTTCAAGGCATTGACCTCCGCAGTCTGTGCGACACAGGTCAGCAGCGCAGCCTGCATTCCCATATTGACATATTTTTATTAGACTCTTGCGTATATCTTTTTAGATCCTCAGCTCGGCTTTTCTCTCCGAACGCCGAACTGAGCATGAGGGGCTACTGTCTATGCGGTAACATTTTTTATATGTTTTTTAACACATACCTCAAAGACTGTTAACAGGCTTGTACAGGCTTCTGTCAGCCCGCTTTTGGCGGACTCAACCTTCTGAATCACCGCACTCATAACAGTGCGTTGTTCCTCGTCGATGGAGGCGCCGTTAAGGGACTCCAGCAAATTGTCCGGCGCCTCCGGATGGACGGAGGTTGCCGGCGTTGTAGGTTGCCCTTCTTATGAAGGCGCCGCCTATCGGACTCTGGAACCATTGATGGTTCCTGAGCAGTGTCCGGCCCAGGGCCGGACTTAGATCCCTCGGGGGCCTTACCCCCTTTTGGCCTGGAGTCCGGGAGGTCTCCTTGAGGTGCCTCCAGGACCACCTCCTCCTGGTTTGGTCCCTTTTGGGACGCCACCTCGGCGTCGTCCGCAGAGAGAGGGGAGGAAGCCGTCGGAAGTGAAGCACTGTTCACATCCGACGGGTCCAAGGAACCGCTCGTCGAATCGTCGAGCTGAGCCTTGGGCGGACTGCATGACCAAATTCGGCGTCAGAAAATGCCAAATAACGGAGAAGTACCATAAGTTATTCGAATATCCGGATGCTTACGATTTTGCCAGGGGCTTGACCCTGGATGGCCATTCCTCCCCGCTGTCTTCGGCATCGGAGACATAGTCTGGGAGAAGGGTGTTCCCCTTCATGGACCCTCCGGCCTCCCCAGTTGGGGCGGCCTTTCTTTTCTTTCCTCCCCCCGTTGGAGGGGGAGGGGCGTCTTCTCCTTCTTCCTCCTCCTCGTCTTTGGAAGCGGAGGGTGCATCGGGGTTGTCAGGCGACAAATCCGACACCACCAGGCGCCGAGAACCCTTTCGAATCCCCGTGGCCTTCTTCTTTTCCTTCTTCTCCGGCAGCACGTGAGGTGCCGGAACGAGCAGCTTCGTCAAGCGAGCGTCCGCTGGGTCTTCGGTCAAGGGAGCCGGACAGTTGATCTGTCCAGCCTTTTTCTGCCAGTCCTGTTAAGGAGATGGGAGTTTAGATCCCACATAGAATCAAATCTATGAAAAACAAATACCCTGTAAAGGGAAAATTAAGCTCACCACGCTGGCTTGGTGCTCGGTGCAGAATCCGCGATCCTCGATGATGGGAGAGGAGACCTCGCAGCTCTTGAATAGCACCTTCCAGGCATCCCCATGCTTTGTGTCGAAGAGCCGCGACAGAGTCTGGTGCTGGGCCGGGTCGAACTCCCACAAGCTGAAAGCCTGTCGTTGACACGGGAGAATCCGGCGAAAGAGCATGACCTAGACTACATTGACGAGTTTAACCTTCCTGCCGATCAGTTCTTTGATGTAGGTTTGAAGTCCGGTCACTTCCGCCGAACTACCCCACGACAGGCCCGTCTCTTTCCAAGATGTGAGCCATGTGGGGACACCAGATCAGAATTCGGGGGCCACTGCCCATTTAAAGTCACACGGCTCGGTGATATAGAACCACCCCGATTGCCACCCTTTTATGGTCTCTACGAAGGCGCCCTCGAGCCATGTAACGTTGGCTATCTTGCCCACCATGGCACCTCCGCACTCCGCTTTGCGGCCGCCCACGACCTTTGGCTTGACGCTAAATATCTTCAGCCATAGGCCAAAGTGAGGCTGGATGCGGAGGAAGGCCTCGCACACGACGATAAACACCGAGATGTTGAGGATGAAGTTCGGGGCCAGATCGTGGAAGTCCAGGCAGTAGTAGAACATGAGCCCCCGGGGGAACGGGTGAAGAGGAAAACCCAGTCCGTGGAGGAAATGGGGAAGAAAAACAACCCTCTCATGGGGCCTGGGTGTGGGGATGAGTTGCCCCTTATCTAGAAGCCGGTGCACGATGACGTCAGGCAAGTATCCGGCCTTCCTCAGCTTTTTGATTTGCCCCTCCGTGACGGAGGAGGCCATCCATCTACCTCCCGCTCCGGACATGATTGGAGAAGGTTGAGGTGGGAAGTGCGGGCTTGGGCGTTGGAGCTCGAACGCGCAGTGACGAATAAGCAAAGGAAGAAGAAGGCGTAAATGGAAAGGGTAGATTCCTATCCCCTTATAAGGGCGGCCAAAACTACAAGCCCCCACCGGCCTAATAAAACTCGCTTATCTCCCAAGCGCCGCGGTTAATTGCGCGGTTGGGTTACCCACGCCCGTATTGATGAGAATCCCGGAATAAGGGGACACGATCTCTGCTTTAACAGGACGTGCCAGGGAAACCGCCTCGCTAAATGCGCTGAGGTGGAACAGTAAAACGATTCGAATGAAGGCCTGGCCGTGACGTCATGCTACGGAATACGTCAGCAGATCCGATTGATGCAAATACTATTCTCTCTATGGTGGAATGTGGAACTTATTTTGCAGAGCCGGACACTATCCTAGTGTTCAACATCTTCTATGAAATATTCGGAGGAGGAACCCGCCTTGCAATGCCGAAGACAACTTGCGTGCCGGACTCGTCGTCATTGAAGCCTGGTTCAGGGGCTACTGAGGGAGTCCTAGATTAGGGGGTGTCCGGATGGCCGGACTAAGACCTTTGGCCGGACTCCCGGACTATGAAGATACAAGATTGAAGACTCCGTCCCGTGTCCGGATGGGACTTTCCTTGGCGTGGAAGGCAAGCTTGGCGATGCGATATGAAGATCTCCTCCCATTGTAACCGACTCTGTGTAACCCTAGCCCTCTCTGGTGTCTATATAAATCAGGGAGTTTTAGTCCATAGGACGAACAACAATCATACCATAGGCTAGCTTCTAGGGTTTAGCCTCTCTGATCTCATGGTAGATCTACTCTTGTACTACCCATATCATCAATATTAATCAAGCAGGAGTAGGGTTTTACCTCCACCGTGAGGGCCCGAACCTGGGTAAAACATCGTGTCCCTTGTCTCCTGTTACCATCCGCCTAGACGCACAGTTCAGGATCCCCTACCCGAGATCCGCCGGTTTTGACACCGACAGTTACGCTGGGGACGCTTGATATTCACCCCCTTTATAGAGGGGTCAAGCCCTATCCCTTTCTTACCACGCTTGTGCCTTCCCGCCTCTCAAGTTCCAACACCCGAAGCTCAAGCTTAGGCACTTCGGATCTTCAATCATGTCCGTATCCAACCTTCAAGGTCGGTGGATGACCTCCTATGTCACAGAGGAGGACATTGTGAAGCTCAGGGAGACCAGATATTTGACTGTCGACGTCAAGCACAGGCTTCCCGCCCCTGGGCAGGTCATTCCTACTCCCGAACCCAATGAGAGTGTCGTATTTGTTTCTCACTTCCTCCGAGGCTTGGGCTTTACTCTTGATCCCTTCATGAGAGGGCTCATGTTTAACTACGGGCTATATTTTCATGATCTAGCTCCGTATTCCATCCTCCACATCTCGTTGTTTATCGTCATGTGTGAAGCCTTCCTCCACATCACCCCACACTTCGGCCTATGGCTCAAGACCTTCCATGTGAAGCCGAAGGTGATTGAGGGGCGACACGCGGAGTGTGGAGGCGCTGCAATAAGCAGAAACGCCGATGTTCCATGGCCATAAGGTTCCTTCCCGGAGGTGTCCGATTTGTGGCAACGGAGGTGGTTCTATGTCACAGCTCCCCGAGGCACAACGTGGGTGGCTGCCCCTGCCTTCCGTTCGCGTCCTCCGCCTCAACTGGCGTCGTGGGCCAATGTGGGACTGGACTAGGGGCCTGCTAATGACGTGCCGACATTGTAGAGCCGTATTCGGGAGCTTCTTGAGAGGGATATCGATCTTGTCAGAATCATTCAGGTAATGCTAGTTCGGCGGATCCTGCCGTGCAAACGTCGGCCTCTCCGGATGTGGGAGTTCAATCTGGAAGGTCCGCGAACCATTCAGCACTTCTTCGGCATGACGCTCTAAGGGATTTAAAAGTTATTCTTCAGACCACAAGTAAGGTGTCCGGACACCATCGAGGATGCGGGCCTGCGCTGCAACAGCCCAGATACCCAAGTAAGTAACCCTGTAACCGAACACTTTGCTTATGATTAATACAACATTATTCTGAAAACTTGTCCGCGGCCAGGATTGGCTCAGCAAGGCGAAGAGAATCAGGTGTCCGGCCCCACTTCCCGAAGGCTCGCCTAGTCCTGCAATAGCCATGATGCTTAGCCGTGCACTAAGCCAAGCGACCTCTGGGAAAGGGGAAGGGAAGAATAGAGAAGCCGAACTCCACACATTGCACATCCAAACCGGGGGAATTACTGTCTCCATGAAGGAGGATAATCGGGGAGGTTTTTCCAAGGTTTCCTCCCCCTGCGGGAAGAAAAGGGCTGCCTTCGAAGACTTGGAGACGGTGGTGCCTAAGCAAGGGAAGAAAGCTTCACCAGGGGGCCCTGCCCCAAAGGGCTTCCACACCGCACCATGCCCGCAAACAGGCCAGCCCTCCACCGAGTTGTAAGTTAATAAACAAGAAGCTATCGCTTTTTCCTCTGAGAACAATAACCAGGATCTTTTTTTTGCAGTCCGGCTAGTAGCTCGTCTCAACAGGGTTCGTCTTCGGGGATCTTCTTCCGGAGATGATGGACAGTGAAACCGCACCTACCTCTCCGCCCCATGGGGCAGGCGACCTTGAGGTGTCATCATGGAGGATCCCCGATCCACTAAGGCCGAAAGCTAACACTTTGGATGCCCCGAGCCTGGCGCGTTCGGCTCCCATGGAGGGCAATAAGAAGTGTCCGGGACAGTCCGGTGCCCGGCCGAACATACTAATGGGCCTACTGGAGCAAGCTGCTCTCTCAGAGGATCACCGTATGCTAATGGGTACGGTGTTGGAGAAGATTTCATCCGCCACAAACGGGTTAAATGAAGATTTTGGAAGCTTGCTCAAAGGCTTCGAGGTACGCGATGAAATACGTAATTTTTTGTTGTACCGCACGCGCTAGGTGTGCTCCATCTAGATAGTAGCCCCTGAGACTCTGGTTGCCAGCCCTAGGCAGCAAACGGAGGATCACACTCTCAGGTAATGATCGTACTGCATTCATGTGCAGGTTGCTAAGGGTCCGGCGGTAGACCAAACCTCTGAATTCGCCGAACTGAGGCGACAGATTGATGTGGTGGATGCCGACATCACACTTGTAAACAAGCGGCTTGACGAGTCACAGTGTATGTGCTCATTTTTTCCTTATTTGTTTAGGAAATATTAAGAGGATTGTCATATTAATATGGTATTATGTGGCTGCAGGCGGAGCTGCTGCCCTTGAGGCCGTGAGGGTGGAACTTGCCCTAGCCAAGGAACAAGCCCGGGCTAGCAATGCGGCTGCCCTAAAGGCAGCCGAAGATTTGAGAGCCGAACAGGCTGCTCATCGCCGAAGCGAAGAAAAGATAGCCGAGATGGCTGTGGAGCTGAGGACGCCGCCGGCCGGTATGAGCTTCTTGAGGAGAATGAGGAAAAGGTGGTTGACCTGAAGAAGGCCCTGGATGCGGCCAAGGAGACACGCTTTGAGATTAGAGCTGTGCGGGAGAAGCTTCGACAGGCTGGAGACATCACGACTGGAAGCCCTTCTTTGTTGCAGATGAAGTTTCGAGTCCCCAAGTACGCTCCTCTGATCAGCTTATGAGCGCTGCGGAGGCGTATGAGGATCTGGCGAAAAGTGTAGCTGATCCGACCAAGTTCTTCAAGGATCAAAAAGATAATGACATAGAATGGTTGTTCTGGTCACAATTTAATGCTCCAATGCGCCCGCTGCCATTGAGTGAGAGGATGGCTGCTATAGCCGAGCTCCATAGGTTGTCCGGTCTTGCCATGAGGTCGGTAGTAGACCATCTATGGCCAAAAGTACCAAGACCAGGCAGTTATTTTGGTTGAGTGCAACAATTCCTTGGCGCTGTATCGAGAATCGATGCCATGAGGAGGTCAGCGTGCATAGAGGGTGCGCGGATGGCTCTTGCCCGTGTTAAGACGTATTCGGCAGATATGAAGGCCACCGGCATTGCAACCCATAGTCCGGCAGGAAGCCAGGACCCAGCTGAACACTATTTTGAGCAGGTTATAGAAGGTGCCCGTATAATAGAGGCTCGGTGCTCGAAGAATGTCATGTTCGAGTGACAAGTAGTTTAATTGTAAACAATTATGTGTTAATTAAAGAGGCTGTGTTTATACCTTCGCCTGAAAGTGTTATAAAGCCTCCTGTGCGGCCATTTATGTATGCACATAACTTGAAAGTTAGCAGTCGTTGGCTTTAGCCCCCACACATATAATGCGAGGGTGTTCAAAAAAATAATATGCGTAATCACACATGATCCAACATCTTGGTCCATTAAGGAGGTGATCACAAGACGAACCAGGCAACTGGACAATATAGCTGTAACACTTTCACTTAGCCATAGGAGTTTAACGGTGGGGCTACTATGTAGCCCCTGGTACTTCCACGTGCATTCGGATAGGGGCGCGTACGTATGTGACCGGGAAATGGTCCTTCGTTAATGCAGAGGAATCCTATAGATTCCAATGGTTCCTCGAGTGGTTGACCAATCTCTCACTATATCATGATAGTCAGTTTTCGGCTTTCTCTATTGAGGTGCTCATCTAGAATAACCAGGGCACAATCGCAGTAGTTCTCCTTTGGACGCCTTAGCCGATAGAACGTAACATAAGGCAGCAAAGCCAGGAGCCGGGCAAACCCAACATTTGACCAAAGACATGATTTGGAGCTGATGCATATAATGCCAAACTCGCGACGCCGAACACCCCCGAAGGTATTCAGACTTTATAACATATACTGGGCTGAGCAACGCCCTTGATTATGAACCCTGTATTTCCAGGTACGTGCATTGATTTGTCGTCTCGAAATGCCTATAACACCAGTATCCCCTGTGGGTGTATTGAATACCCATGGGATGTGAAGCAACAAAAGACAGTAGAGAAGGTTTACACAGGGGCTTCATCTAAAGAGAAACCTTTGAGCGGGGCCCTGCTGCACGTCTGCGCCTTTGTCTCTGTTGTGTCGTATCCTGGAAGGGTGTCCCACGAATAGTGTCTGTAAAAACGAAAACTCATGTAAAAGAGTAAGCATGGGGGAAGTTGGTTATTCTCAATGGATGTTAGAAATATGAGATATTGGCCTATTAATAAGGCATGCCGAATTGTGGGCTTTATTACATGTTTGCAGCCCCTGGTACTATTTATGGGGATATATGTATAGCACCCAGCTCAGGTTTATCCGGGCTGTTGTTGACGGTGGTGCACTAGACTCGTCTAACCGATTCCGTGGTCTTAACGACCGATCATGCGTCCTGGTGGGAGAGGCCGCTTAGTGTCCGGCTACAAGAGCCGCCGCATAATCTTCCACACGTAAGGAGCGCTCTGTGTTTCCGCTAACAGTTATTACGCCACGTGGACGGGGCATCTTAAGTTTAAGGCTGGCGTAGTTCGGTATTGCGTTAAAGCAAGCGAAGGCCGTTCTTTCGAGTAATGCATGATATCCGCTGCTGAATGGAGCGATGTCGAAGAGTAGTTACTCGCTTCTAAAGTTGTCGGGAGAACCGTATGCCACCTCTAATACGAGGGAGCCCCAGCAGCGGGCCTCAATGCCTGGTTCACTCCTTTAAAGGTGGTGTTACTTTGGCTTATTCTGGATGGGTCTATCCCCATCTTGCAGGCGATGTCCTGATATATCAGATTAATACTACTGCCGCCGTCCATTAGGACTCGAGTGAGATGGTATCCGCCAATTATTGGGTCGAGCACCAAGGCAGCCGTTCCTCCGTGCCGGATACTGGTCGGGTGGTCCCTGTGATGAAAAGTGATCGGGCAGGCCGACCAGGGGTTGAATTTAGGGGCAACGGACTCTATGTAAGTTGCGTTGACCATGTTTACTGTTTTGACTTCTGGTGGGAATTTTTTCTATCCCCCAGTGTTCGGCTAGTGAGGCTCATCCTCGTATTCGCTCGGCGTTTCCCTTCCCTTGTGTTCGGCATTTAACTTGCCGGCCTGCTTGAAGACCCAACATTCTCTGTGAGTATGATTTGCAAGTTTTTCGGGGGTGCCATGGATTTGGCACAATCTGTCCAGGACTTTATTCAGGCCGGACGGTCCCTCTTTGCTACCTTTAAATGGCTTCTTTCTTTGACCGGGTCGAGAGACCCTGAGAATCCGGCGTTGACCGCCGTGTTGTCCGGAGTGTCTTCAATTTTCCGACACTTGTTCTTATGGCGCCATGGCTTCCCGTTGCCATCTCAAATTTCAGATGTGCCTAGGTCACTGGTGCCTCTACGGGCTAACCAGCTGTCTTTGCCCGCACAAAAGTGGGTCATAAGGCTTGTTAAGGCTGCCATCGTCCTTGGCTTTTCTTGCCCGAGGGTTCTGGCCAGCCACTCGCCCCGGATACTGTGCTTAAAGGCCACGAGGGCTTCGGCATCCGGACAGTCGACAATTTGATTCTTCTTAGAGAGAAATCTGTTCCAAAGCTTGCGGGCTGACTCTCCGGGCTGTTGCATTATGTGACTTAAATTCCCCAAGTTCCTCGCAGCATCCGATTGAATTTTCGTGGAGGATTTTCAACCAGTGCCGAGATGGCCCTTTCAACTTGAGGGGAAGGTACTTGATGGCGTGGAGGTCATCCCCACGATCCATGTGGATGTGGAGGATAAAATCTTCAATCCAGACCCCAGGGTTTGTCATTCCGTCATATGCCTCTATGTTCACGGGTTTGAATACCTGTGGAAATTTGTGATCCAGCACCTCGTCGGTGAAGCACAGAGGGTGCACAGCGCCTCTGTATCTGGACATGTCGCGGCATGCTATCGGATGTTATTGTGTCTGGTGTTGATTCTGAACTGGTGCTCGATCAGTGTGATCATTTTTGTGACCATATTCCTGCGTCGGAGCATGTCCTCTGGATCCAAAGATGGACCTGGTTGCACCGGCCTTTTTGTCCAGGAGCTCACGTAAATCATGTGCGGCGTCAGTGGCTGCTCTATCGCCGCCATGAAGTTGTTGGTCTGGTCGATTGGTCGTATTGTTCTTTGGCGGAATGGGCTCTGCAGCCTCATCATCGAATTCGGGCAGCAACTTGCGTTTTGGGTAGCTCTTTGTGCGGCGATCGTCACCACCTTTTCCTTTAGTGTCTAGCACCTTATTCCATCTTCAGTTGAGCGTATTTTGCCTGGCTTTAAGCCTTTGCTTCTGCTTATTTAGGCTCCTCGCTATGGCCATAAGCCTCCTGCGGAGGTTATCTTGTTCCAAACGTTTTTCCGGGATGATGAATGCATCGTGAACCGGACTGTCATACTCTCCGGAGGCAGTTTGTTTAGTTCGGCCCTCGGGATCGCGGTGACCGGGCGTCTATTCAGCGTGGCCTGGCTCTTCTTGCTCCATCACTGGGTTCATATTGTTGCCTTTGAACTCAACCGGAGTGTCATTTTTCCTTGCGCTATTATCGCTATTTTTACTGTGACTGGACTTAGAGCGGCGACTCCGCCGTCGTTTTGGCTTTTATCCGGGGGGTTTATCCTTCGTTGTGTCCTTTTTGTCACCGTTGTCCTCCTTAGGCGTGTCCACCATGTAGATGTCATATGATGAAGTGGAGGTCCAGTGCCCCATGGGCGGTGGTTCCAGATTGTCCCCTGCATCGATGTCCATACCATCGATGTTGTCGGAGTCGAAATCAAGCATGTCTGGTAGGTCATCGATAGTGGCTATGAAGTGGGTGGTGGGTGGGAGGCGATTTTCTTCGTCGTCTGTATCCCACTCGGGCCGGACATTGTTCGGCGAAGAGTCTTCTGACAAAGAGAGAGACCTTAATGAATTTAGCACATCGCCAAAGGGGGAGTGTTGAAAGATATCCGCGGCGGTGAACTCCATTACTGGAGCCCAATCGGACTCGATGGGCCCGGGCGCGCGCGGTTTGGAACCCACATCCGAACACAAGTCCGGGGGTCCGGTGATGCAGATTCCCTTAACGGCAGAATTTGTGTTCGGCTCTACCGCCAAAGAGTATGTGGCCTCCGTGGCGGGGTCCATACACCCGTCCTCAGACAACGCTATCTGCCCCGGATTTAGGTCCAGAGCAGTTGTAAGGGCGATATCCCGAATACTGTCCGACATCAGATTTAAGTCATGCCCGTCGTGACTGTTTGACGCTCCTGATGTAGGCCCGAATCAGTCGAAGATCAAGTCTCCGCGGATATCAGCCGTGTAATTCAAGTTTCCGAACCTGACCTGATGGCCAGGGGCGTAGCTGTCGATCTGCTCCAGATGGCCAAGCGAGTTGGCCTGCAGTGCGAAGCCGCCGAACACGAAGATCTGTCCGGGGAGAAAAGTCTCACCCTGGACTGCGTTGTTGAAGGTTGAGGGAGCCATCAAGCCTTACAACAATGAATAGAGGAACTCTCAAACAAAGCACCAATGTCGGTGTCAAAACCGGCGGATCTCGGGTAGGGGGTCCCGAACTGTGAGTCTAAGGCTAATGGTAACAGGAGACTGGGGACATGATGTTTACCCAGGTTCGGGCCCTCTCGATGGAGGTAATACCCTACTTCCTGCTTGATTGATCTTGATAATATAGTATTACAAGAGTTGATCTACCACGAGATCGTAGAGTTTAAACCCTAGAAGCTAGCCTATGGTTATGATCGTTGTTCTACGGACTAAACCCTCCGGCTTATATAGACACCGGAGAGGGCTAGGGTTACGCAGAGTCGGTTACAGAGAAGGAGATCTATCATCTGAATCGCCAAGCTTGTCTTCCACGCAAAAGAGAGTCCCATCCGGACACGGGACGAAGTCTTCAATCTTGTATCTTCACAGTCCAACGGTCCGGTGAAAGCATATGGTCCGGCTGTCCGGATACCCCCTTATCCAGGACTCCCTGACCCCCACCTTGACCGCCTCCTCCTCCTTTGACTCCTCGGGGGTTCCGGTAACCTCCCGGTACTGCGATAAATGCCCGAACTCACCAGGAACCATTTTGATGTCCAAACATAGCCATCCAATATATCGACCTTCATGTCTCGATCATTTCCAAACTCCTCGTCATGTCCGTGATCATATCTGGGACTCCGAACTATCTTTGGTACATCAAAACACTTAAACTCATAATACCGATCGTCCCCGAACGTTAAACGTGCGGACCCTATGGGTTCGAGAACTATGTAGACATGACCAAGACATGTCTCCAGTCAATAACCAATAGCGTAACCTGGATGCTCATATTGGCTCCTACATATTCTACGAAGATCTTTGTCGGTCAAACCGCATAACAACATATGTAGTTCCCTTTGACATAGGTACGTTACTTGCTCGAGATTCCATCGTCGGTATCTCAATACCTATTTCATTCTCGTTACCGGCAAGTCTCTTTACTCGTTCCAGAACGCATCATCCTGTAACTAACTCATTAGTCACATTGATTGCAAGGCTTATAGTGATGTGTGATACGTCCATTTTGCATCATGCTTTATATCAATATTTATTGCATTATGGGCTGTTGATACACGTTTTATCACAATACTTATGCCTATTCTCCCTTATTTTACAAGGTTTACCTGAAGAGGGAGAATGCCAGCAGTTGGAATTCTGGGCTGGAAAAGGACCAAATATTAGAGACCTATTCTACAAAACTCCAAAAGTCCTAAAACTCCACGAAAGTTATTTTTGCAATTAATAAAAAATACTGAGCAAAGAAAATACCGAGGGGGGCCACCCTCTGTCCACGAGGGTGGGGGCGTGCCATACCCCCTGGGCGCGCCCCCTGCATCGTGGGCCCCCTGGCAACCCTCCGGTGGTCATCTTCTGCTATATGAAGTATTTTACCCTGAAAAAATCATAAGCAAGCTTTCAGGATGAGACACCGCCGCCACGAAGCGGAACCTTGGCAAAACCAATCTAGGGCTCTGGCGGAGCTGTTTTGCCGGGGGAAACATCCCTCCGGGAGGGGGAAATCATCACCATTGTCATCACCCTCGATCTTCTTAGCAGGAGGGGGTTAATCTCCATCAACATCTTCACCAACACCATCTCCTCTCAAACCCTAGTTCATCTCTTGTATTCAATCTTTGTCTCAAAACCTCGGATTGGTACCTGTGGGTTGCTAGTAGTGTTGATTACTCCTTGTAGTTGATGCTAGTTGGTTTATTCGGTGGAAGATCATATGTTCAGATATTATATGCATATTAATACCCCTCTGAATATGAACATGAATATGATTCGTGAGTAGTTACGTTTGTTCCTGAGGACATGGGAGAAGTCTTGCTATAGGTAGTCATGTGAATTTGATATTTGTTCGATATTTTGCTGAGATGAATGTTGTCTCTCCTCTAGTGGTGTTATCTGATCGTTGACTACATGAAACTTCACCATTGTTTGGGCCTAGAGGAAGGCATTGGGAAGTAATAAGTAGATGATGGGTTGCTTCGTAAGGGGCTGATTTGGATCCATATGTTTCATGCTATGGTTAGGTTTACCTTAATACTTCTTTTGTAGTTGAAGACGCTTGCAATATGGGTTAATCATAAGTGGGATGCTTGTCCAAGAAAGGGCAGTACCCCCTATTCAAGAATTCATCCGATTAACTAGTTAACTTGTCGATTAATCCCTACTCATAGGGTCACTGAGTAGCCTATAAACCGATAAATCGACCGATTAATTGATTAAATGGTCGATTAACTTGCCGATTAGCCGATTAATCCCCTACTCACCAGCCAACCGAGCAGCTACCAGTTAATGATTTCCTCAACAATGGCAGTACCGAAGCACTGGTACACCCACTTACCAAATTATTAAAGTAACGAACATGAATCATATGAGCATGATGAAAACTAGCTTGACAATAATTCCCATGTGTCCTTCGGAGCGCTTTTCTCTATATAGGAATTTGTCCGGGCTTGTCCTTTGCTACAAAAAGGATTGGGCCACCTTGCTGCACATTATTTACTTTCATTACTTATTACCCGTTACAAATTACCTTATCAGAAAACTATCTGCTACTGATAATTTCAGTGCTTCCAGAGAATACCTTACTGAAAACAGCTTGTCATTTCCTTCGGTTCCTCGTTGGGTTCGACACTCTTACTTATTGAAAGGACTACGATAGATCCCCTACACTTGTGGGTCATCAAGACTCTTTTCTGGCATCGTTGCCGGGGAGTGAAGCGCCTTTGGTAAGTGGAACTTGGTAAGGAAAATTTATAAAGTGTGCTGAAATTTACTGTCACTTGTTACTATGGAACATAATCCTTTGAGGGGCTTGTTCGGGGTATCTTCACCCCGACCAGCAGAGCAAAGAGTTGCTCCTCAACCTACTGAACCTACTGAAAATGTTTACTTTGAAATTCCTTTGGGTATGGTAGATAAACTGCTAGCTAATCCTTTTACAGGAGATGGAACATTGCATCCCGACTTGCACCTAATCTATGTGGATGAAGTTTGTGGATTATTTAAGCTTGTAGGTATGCCCGAAGATGTTATCAAGAAGAAGGTCTTCCCTTTATGTTTGAAGGGAGAGGCATTGACATGGTTTAGGCTATGTGATGATATGAGATCATGGAACTACAACCGATTGAAATTGGAATTTCATCAGAAGTTTTATCCTATGCATCTTGTTCATCATGATCGTAATTACATATATAATTTTTGGCCTCGCAAAGGAGAAAGCATCGCTCAAGCTTGGGGGAGGCTTAAGTAAATCTTATATTCATGCCCCAATCATGAGCTCTCAAGAGAAATGATTATTCAAATTTTTTATGCTCGGCTTTCTCTCAACAATCGCTCCATGCTCAATACTTCTTGTATTGGTTCTTTTATGATGAAGACTATTGAATTCAGATAGGATTTATTGGAACGAATTAAATGCAACTCTGAAGATTGGGATCTCGACGAAGGTAAGGAGTCAGGTATGACATCTACGTTTGATTGTGTTAACTCTTTTATGGATACCGATGCTTTTCGTGAATTTAGCACTAAATATGGACTTGACTTTGAGATAGTAGCTTCTTTCTGTGAATCATTTGCTACTCATGTTGACCTCCCTAAGGAGAAGTGGTTTAAATATAATCCTCCCATTGAAGTAAAAGTATTTGCACCTATTAAAGTTGAAGAAAAGACTATCACTTATAATGGTCCTATTGTTCCTACTACCTATATTGAGAAACCATCTTTCCCTGTTAGGATAAAGGATCATGCTAAAGCTTCAACTATGGTTCGTAAGAGTAATACTAGAACACCTACGCCACCTGAGAAAATTAAAGTTAAACCTAGTATTTCTATGGTTAAAGATCTCTTGGCTGATAATATTGATGGGCATGTTATTTACTTCCATGATGAAGCTGCTAGAATTGCTAGACCCGATACTAAGAACAAACATAGACCTGTTATAGACATGCCTGTTATTTCTGTTAAAGTAGAAGATCATTGTTATAATGGCTTATGTGATATGGGTGCTAGTGCTAGTGCAATACATCATTCCTTATACAAATAAATTATGAATGATATTGCACCTACTGAGACAGAAGAAATTGATGTTACAATTAAGCTTGCCAATAGAGATACTATTTCACCAGTTGGGATTGTTAGAGATGTTGAAGTCTTGTGCGGGAAAGTTAAATATCCTGTTGATTTTCTTGTTCTTGGTTCCCCACAAGATAGCTTTTGTCCCATCATATTTGGTAGACCCTTCTTTAATACTGTTAATGATAGGATAGATTGTGAAAAGGATGTTGTTACTATTGGTTTGGGGAATATGTCTCATGAATATAATTTTGCTAAATTTCGTAGACAACCCCATGATAAAGAATTGCCTAGTATGGATGAAATTATTAGTCTTTCTTCTATTGCCGTACCTCCTAATGATCCTTTAGAACAATATTTGCTAGACCATGAAAATGATATGTTTATGAATGAAAGAAGGGAGATAGATGAAGTATTCTTTAAACTGGGACCTATTTTGAAACACAACTTGCCTGTTGAAATTCTAGGGGATCCTCCACCACCCAAGGGTGATCCCGTGTTTGAGCTTAAACCACTACCTAATACTCTTAAATATGCTTATCTTGATGAAAAGAAGATATATCCTGTTATTATTAGTGCTAACCTTTCAGAGCGGGAATAGGAGAAATTATTGAAAACTCTGAAGAAGCACCATGCTGCTATTGGATATACTCTTGATGAAGGGCATTAGTCCCACTCTATGCAAACACAAAATAAAATTAGAGAAAGACGCCAAACCAGTTATTGATCACCAATGGCGGTTAATACTAAAGCTCCTGGAAGCAGGTATAATTTATCCCGTTGCTGATAGTCAGTGGGTAAGTCATGTTCATTGTGTCCCTAAGAAGGGAGGTATTACTTTCGTTCCTAATGATAAAGATGAATTAATCCCGCAAAGAATTGTCACAGTTTATAGGATGGTAATGGATTTCCGCAAATTAAATAAAGCTACCAAGAAGGATCATTACCCTTTACCTTTTATTGATCAAATGCTAGAAAGATTGTCCAAACATACACATTTTTTTCTAGATGGTTACTCTGGTTTCTCCCAAATTCCTGTGTCAGCAGAGGATCAGGAAAATAGCACTTTTACTTGCCCTTTCGGTACTTTTGCTTATAGACGTATGCATTTTGGTTTATCTATTGCACCTGCTAGCTTTCAAAGATGCATGATGGCTATATTCTCTAACTTCTATGAAAAGATTGTTGAGGTTTTCATGGACGATTTCTCTGTTTATGGATCTTCTTTTGATGATTGCTTGAGCAATCTTGATCGAGTTTTGTAGAGATGCAAAGATACTAGTCTTGTCTTCAATTGGGAAAAGTGCCACTTTATGGTTAATGAAGATATTCTCTCAGGGCATAAAATTTCTGAAAGAGGTATTGAAGTTGATAAAGCTAAAATTGATGTTATTGAAAAGATGTCATGTCCCAAGGATATTAAAGGTATAAGAAGTTTCCTTGGTCATGCCGGTTCTTATAGGAGGTTCATTAAGGACTTCTCTAAAATGTCTAGGCCTCTGACTAATCTCTTAAAAAAAGGTATTCCTTTTGTCTTCGATGATGATTGTGTAGAAGCATTTGAAATACTTAAGAAAGCTTTGATTTCTGCACCTATTGTCCGGCCACCTGATTGGAATTTACCGTTTGAAATTATGTGTGATGCTAGTGATTATGTTGTAGGTGCTGTTCTAGGACAAAGAGTTGATAAGAAACTAAATGTTATTCAATATGCTAGTGAAACTCTAAAAAGTGCTCAGAGAAATTATGCTACTACTGAAAAAGAATTTTTAGCATTTGTGTTTGCTTGTGATAAGTTTAGACCTTATATTTTTGATTCTAAAGTGACTATTCACACTGATCATGATGCTATTAAATATCTTATGGAAAAGAAAGATGCTAAACCTAGACTTATTAGATGGGTTCTCCTACTACAAGAATTTGATTGGCATATCATTTATAGAAAGGGAGCTGAGAACCCCGTTGCAGACAACTTATCTAGGTTAGAGAATGTTCTTGATGACCCACAACCTATTGATGATAGTTTTCCTAATGAACAATTAGCTATCATAAATGCTTCTCGTACTGCTCCATGGTACATTGATTATGCTAATTACATTGTTACCAAAATTATACCACCTAGTTTCACATACCAGCAAAAGAATAAGTATTTCTATGACTTAAGACATTATTTCTGGGATGAGCCACACCTCTATAAAGAAGGAGTAGATGGTGTTATTAGATATTGGGTACCTAAGCATGAACAGGAACAGATCCTACGCAAGGGTCACTCCGAAGCTTATGGAGGACACCAAGCTGGAGATAGAACTGCGCATAAGGTATTGCAATCCGGTTTTTATTGGCCTACTCTCTTCAAGGATGCCCGTAAGTTTGTCTTGTCTTGCGATGAATGTCAAAGAATTGGTAATATTAGTAGACGACAAGAAATGCCTATGAATTATTCTCTTGTTATTGAACCATTTGATGTTTGGGGCTTTTATTATATGGGACCGTTTCATTCCTCCAATGGGTATACACATATTTTAGTTGATGTTGATTACGTTACTAAGTGGGTAGACTCTATTCCAACTAGTAGTGCTGATCATAACACCTCTATTAAGATGCTTAAAGAAGTTATTTTTCCAAGGTTTGGAGTCCCTAGATACCTAATGACTCATGGTGGTTCACATTTTATTCATGGTGATTTTCGTAAAATGCTTGCTAAATATGATGTTAATCATAGAATTGCATCTCCTTATCACCGACAGTTTAGTGGTCCAGTAGAACTGAGTAACATATAGCTTACATTGATTTTGCAAAAGACTATTAATAGATCTAGAAGGAATTGGTCCAAGAAACATGATGATGCATTATGGGCTTATAGAACTGCATATAAAAATCCTATGGGTATGTCTCCATATAAAATGGTTTAAGGAAAAGCATGTCACTTACCTCTCGAACTAGAACATAAGGCATATTGGGAAATTAAAGAGCTCAATTATGATTTCAAAATTGCTGGTGAGAAGAGGTTATTTGACATTAGCTCACTTGATGAATCGAGAACTCAAGCCTATGATAATGCCAAACTATTTAAAGAAAAAGTTAAAATATGGCATGACAAAAGGATACAAAAGTGTGAGTTTAATGTAGGAGATTATGTGTTGCTTTTCAACTCCCGTTTAAGATTTTTTTCAGGAAAACTCCTCTCTAAATGGGAAGTTCCTTATGTTATCGAGGAGTTTTATTGTTCCGATGCTATAAAAATCAACAACTTCGAACATTATATCTCAGGTAATCCAATAAATGTTGAAACTAATGTTATTGAAACCGTAACACCGGAGGAATACATAAGGGACACTTTCCAGGATGTTTCAGACTCCAAAAAGGAATAGGTATGTGGTACGGTATGTAAACCGAGTCCAAAACAGTTGTTATAGCAGTTTTTCTCTGTTTTGGATTATTTAAGAAAATAGGAAAATAAGAAGTAGCCCTACCCCCCTGGGCGCGCCCTACCCCCCTGCCTCGTGGGCACCTCGTGTGCTCTCCGGACTCCGTTTTCTTGCATGATACTTCTTTTAGTCGGTAAAAATTCATTATATAATCTCCCGAAGGTTTTGACCACCGTACCACGACGAAATTCTCTATTTTGTTTTGAGTTTTTTCTGCAGCAGACTTAGAGCAAGATGTCTTCTCAAGAGTCAATTGCAGAGAGTCGTGTGTCTCATCCGACACGAGGTCCAGGAGCAAACAGTGATGCCTACCACTTTGGGCCATCAACGGAGGAGGAGATGGATGCCGACTTGAAAAGGATAGATGCCATCGAGGAGGATCAAGAAGTTACCTCCCGTCTCCGAGCCGAAGTCATGATGGGGGAACTATAGAGCTCAACTATTCCAAACTCGATTATCCCCTCCAATGTTAGATTTATTTCTTATGAAAATATGAAAAAGAGTGTCACTTGTTCTCTAGCAACTATGCAACATCCATGGGTGAAAGGATTTCTAGCCGTCACGGGTAAGCTCTGTAAGGAAATAATGGACCTCAAGCAGCAAGTCAATAAGCTCGAGGAGGAGAATCATATCCTGAGGGGCATCATCGCCAAGAATATCACACCACACCCTCCGAAGAATGAGACATAATCACATGGATATGGGCACTTCCCTTGGCAACCGCCAAGCTTGGGGGAGGTGCCCCGGTATCGTATCACCATCATACTCCTATCTTTACCGTTTTTCTTAGTTTGATCCTTTTAGTAATATCTTGATCTAGTAGAATAAAGTTTTAGAATGATCCAGTATTGAGTCTTGCTTTATGATTCCTCTATGTAATCGAGTCTATGAGCTTTATATAATAAAGAATAGTGTTGAGTCAACGGCTTTGCTTTCTTGTTATGATCTTGAGGGAATAAAAGAAAAAGAAAGAATAAAAAGAAATAAAGAGATCATATAGAGCTTATGGAGAGGAATGACTTCACATATAGAAAGTATGATGAATAAAAGTTGTTGAGAGTTGGCAAACAAAGTTTTGGTCATCGTTGCAATTAATAGGAAGTAATAAGTTTTCACATATAAATATACTATCTTGGACATCTTTTATGATTGTGAGCACTCATTAAAATATGACATGCTAAAGAGTTGATGTTGGACAAGGAAGACAACATAATGGGTTATGTTTTCTTATATCTGAAAGAAAGTATATTTTCATGGATCATCCAACATGTTGAGCTTGCCTTTCCACCTCATGCTAGCCAAATTCATGGCACCAAGAAGAGATATTACTTGTGCTTCCAAAATACCCTTAATCCTGGTTTTGCCATGAGAGTCCACCATATCTACCTATGGATTGAGTAAGATCCTTCAAGTAAGTTGTCATTGTTGTATGTAATAAAAATTTCTCTCTAAATATGTATGACTTATTAGTGTGGAGAAAATAAGCTTTATATGATCTTGTGATATGGAAGTAATAAAAGTGACGGACTGCATAATAAACATCTCTATCACAAGTGGCAATATAAAGTGACATTATTTTGCATTAAGATTTTGTGCATCCAACCATAAAAGCACATGACAACCTCTGCCTCCATTTGCGAAGGGCCTATCTTTTATTTTCGTCTTATACATTATGCAAGAGTCATGGTGATCTTCACCTTTCCTTTTTATATTTTATCCTTTGGCAAGCACCTTGTGTTGGAAAGATCCTGATATATATATCCAATTGGATGTACGTTAGCATGAACTATTATTGTTGACATTACCCTTGAGGTAAAAGCTTGGGAGGCAACACTATAAGCCCCTATATTTCTCTGTGTCCGATTGAAACTTCATACCCATAAGTATTGCGTGAGTGTTAGAAATTTTGAAATACTAAATGATAGCTAAGTATGTGGCCTTGCTGAAAATCTCTTATATTGATTCTTTCCGATGTTGTGATAAATTGCAATTGCTTCAATGGCCAAGATTATAGTTTGTTAGTTTTCAATGAAGTTTCTGATTCATACTTGAGATTGTGAATAGATTGTTACTTTAGCATAAGTAATCATATGACAAAATATATATATGTTGCTCTTTTAAGAATGATCATGATGCCCTCATGTTCGTATTTTATTTTATCGACACCTCTATCTCTAAAGATGTGGACATATTTTTCGTTATCGGCTTCTGCTTGAGGACAAGCGAGGTCTAAGCTTGGGGGAGTTGATATGTCCATTTTGCATCATGCTTTTATGTTGATATTTATATCATTGTGGGCTGTTGTTACATGTTATATCACAATACTTATGCCTATTCTCCCATATTTTACAAGGTTTACATGAGGAGGGAGAATGCAGGCAGCTGGAATTCTGGGCTGGAAAAGGAGCAAATATTGGAAACCTATTCTGCACAGCTCCAAAAGGCCCGCAACTCCAGGAAAGTCATTTTTGGATTTAATAAGAATTATTTGGCAAATAAAGTACCTGAGGGGGCCCACACCCTGGCCAGGAGGGTGGGGGGCGCCCCCCCTACAGGGCGCGCCCCTGTCTCCTAGGCCCCCTGGTGGCCCCCAGGTGCCCATCTTCTGCTATATGAGGTGTTTTATCCTGGAAAAAATGAGAGGCAAGCTCACGAGACAAAACTCCACCGCCACAAGGCGGAACCTTGGCGGAACCAATCTAGGGCCCCGGCAGAGCTGTTCTGCCAGGGAAACTTCCCTTCGGGAGGGGGAAATCATCATAATCATCGTCACCAACGATCCTCTCATCGGGAGGGGGTCAATCTCCATCAACATCTTCATCAACACCATCTCCTATACAAACCCTAGTCCATCTCTTGTATCTAATCTTGTATCAAAACCACAAATTGGTACCTGTGGGTTGCTAGTAGTGTTGATTACTCCTTGTAGTTGATGCTAATTGGTTTACTTGGTGGAAGAGCATATGTTCAGATCCTTTATGCATATTATTACCTCTCTAATTATGAACATGAATATGCTTTGTGAGTAGTTACATTCGTTCCTGAGGACATGGGTGAAGTCTTGCTATTAGTAGTCATGTGAATTTGGTATTCGTTCGATATTTTGATGAGATGTATGTTGTCTCTCCTCTAGTGGTGTTATGTGAACGTCGACCAACGAAAAGATTTTTCTTTTACCCGAGGTGGTACTAAATTTTTGCGCTTTCATGTGCTAGAAAAGAAAATCGGGTTGTCCAGATTTCGTGCCTGGGCCGGGCGTTGAGCCCAGTGCAGCAAGGCCACTTATTTTCCTACGCACACAGCTGGCTGAACCCTATTTACCTCACAGAGCGTCAAATACCCAAAGATTCGCACAGGTCACCCAACACTGGGCCGGCCCAGTTTCATTTTATCCTGTATTATGTTCTTTTTCTCTTTCTTTCTCTTTTTCTTTCCTTATTATTTTTAGGTTTTACCCTTCCAAGTTCAATTTAATTTTTTTCCTAATAAATTCGAAATTTTCAAAAAAAAACTCAGAATTTCAATTTTTGGTTCAGGTTTTCGACCACTTTTCCAAATTCTAAAAAATTTGTTTTAAAACGATTCAGAACTTTGTTTTTTTTCATATGAAATTTGTTCAAAATAAAAAAGTTTTCCAATTTTTCAATATATATATATTTTTTCTGCAATTATTCACAATTTCCAATGTTTCTTTTTGCATTTTAAAAAATGTTTCAATTTTGAAAATGTTGTTTTGAAATGTTTACCAAATTGAAATAATTTTCTTAATGGAATAAACAGTTTCAAAAAAATTCTGAATGTACAAAACATGTTACAATTTTAATAAATTGTTAACTAATTCAAAAAATGTTCAGGTTATTATGAAAAGGTTCATGTTTTCAGAATTGTTTTGTGCATTTGGAGAAATATTATAATTTAAACAAATTCTCATGTCTTTTGGAAATATTCAGAATTTTGAAAAAACTATTTGAAATTTCAGAAAATGTTCATGTTTCAAAGAATATACGCAAATTCATTCTTATTTTCTATGATAGTTTTGAAAAAAATATTTGTTTCAAAGCTGATGTTGAATTATGTTCTTAAATATCCGCGGTTGCCATTGGTCAATGGAACGTGTTTGTTCAAAAAGAAAAATGGGTTGTACAGATTTCGTACCAGGGACGCGCGTTGAGGCCCAGTGCTGCAAGGCGCACACAGCTGGCAGCACCCTATTTACCGCTCAGAGCGTCAAATACTGAAAGTTTCACACATGTCGCCCAATACTGGTCCGGCCCATTTTTGTTTTATCATGCATTTTGTCTTTTTCCACTTTCTTTTCTTTTTTTCCTAATTATTTTTATGTTTTACCCTTCCAAGTTTAATTTCGTTTTTTTTTCTTTTCCAATAAATTCGAAATTTTCAAAAAACCTCATAATTTCATTTTTTGGTTCATGTTTTCAATAAATATTCCAATTTTTTTTAAAAAAAATTGTTTTACAAAAGTTCAGAACTTTGTTTTTGTTCTGAAATTTTTCAAAATAAAATAAAAGTTCCCAAGTTTTCAAAAACTATTTATATTTTCCGCAATTATTCACAATTTCCAATGTTTCTTTTTGCATTTAGAAAAATGTTTCAAATTTGAGAATGTTTTTTTGTGTGAAATGGTTACGAAATTAAAATAATTTTCTTAATTGAAAAAACATTTTCAAAAAATTTCTGAATGTTCAAAACATGTTACCATTAAAAAAATTCACTAATTCAAAAAATGTTCAGTTTATTATAAAAGGTTTATGTTTTAAGAATTGTTTCATGAATTTAAGAAAATATATTCCAATTTAAAATTTTGCTCATGTCTTTTGGGAATATTTAGAATTTTCAAAAACTGTTTGAAATTTAAAAAATGTTCATGTTTCAAAGAATATACGCAAATTCATTCTTAATTTTTATGATAGGTTTGAAAAAGATTAAAATATGTTTCAAATCAGATGTTGCATTATGTTCTTACATATCTGCGCTTGCCATTGGTCAATAGAACGTGTTTGTTCAACTAGCTAGCAGCATGTCGTCGAGTCTTTGATTTATGCGCTGCAATTAGTAATACATTTGGTTACGCCGTGATAGGAGACGCCGACCAACCCCACCACTATCAAGATCTCGTCGGCCAAACATGACCCACGAGAAGATCGTAGCTCCTAGCTCTGTCGGCCACCGCTAGGGAGACTATTTTTGGAGGACACATCATTTCTCTCTCGTTGCTTCTCATAATAAATATCTCCCGTTGCAACGCACGGGCATATGCGCTAGTTATAGACCTATTCTACACAACTCCAAAAGTCCTAAAACTCCATGAAAGTTAATTTTGGAATTAATAAAAAATACCGAGCGAAGAAAATACCGAGGGAGGCCACCCTCTGTCCACGAGGGTGGGGGCGTGCCCTACCCCCCTGGGCGCGCCCCCTGCCTCGTGGGCCCCCTGGTATCCCTCAAGTGGCCAACTTTTTCTATGTGAAGTCTTCTACCCTGAAAAAATCATAAGCAAGCTTTCAGGATGAGACTCCGCCGCCACGAGCTATTCTGCCGGTGAAACATCCCTCCGGGAGAGGGAAATCATCACCATCATCATCACCATCGATCCTCCTAGTGGGAGGGGGTCAATCTCCATCAACATCTTCACCAGCACCATCTCCTCTCAAACCCTAGTTCATCTCTTGTATTCAATCTTTGTCTCAAAACCTGGGATTAGTACATGTGGGTTGCTAGTAGTGTTGATTACTCCTTGTAGTTGATGCTAGTTGGTTTATTCGGTGGAAGATCATATGTTCAGATCCTATATGCATATTAATACCCCTCTGATTATGAACATGAATATAATTTGTGAGTAGTTACGTTTGTTCCAGAGGACATGGGAGAAGTCTTGCTATAAGTAGTCATGTGAATTTGGTATTCATTCGATATTTTGGTGAGATGTATGTTGTCTCTCCTCTAATGGTGTTATGTGAACGTTGACTACATGACACTTCACCATTGTTTGGGCCTAGAGGAAGGCATTGGGAAGTAATAATTAGATGATGGGTTGCTAGACAGACAGAAGCTTAAACCCTAGTTTATGAGGTGCTTCGTAAGGGGCTGATTTGGATCCATATGTTTCATGCTATGGTTACCAAGAAAGGGCAGTACCAAGCATCGGTCTACCCACATACCAAATTATCAAAGTAACGAATGCGAATCATATGAGTGTGATGAAAACTAGCTTGACGATAATTCCCATGTGTCCTCGGGAGCGCTTTTGTAACGCCCCGGATACAACTTTCCATATTCGTAACTCCAACTCTTGCCTTTTCCGGAGATGCTATATGATATTTCCTTCGTGGTTGGGTTGTATCTGTTGTTTTGCATTTTGTTCTTGTTATGCATCTCATCTCATGTCATCATCTACATTTCATCCGCATGTTTTTCAAAACTTGCATCCGTTCGGGTTCCGTCGGTTCTCTCCGTTGTCCATTCCGAGTCCAGACACTCTCGCACGCGGCCGCGGCACCTCCGAAATATTATTTTATAAGTGGCATAAAATTTTTCTCGGAATGGGTTGCAACTTGTCGTGCGGTCTTATTATAGTGTAGACAGGCCGCCTGCCAAGTTTCGTCGCATTCAGAGTCCGTTTGACTGCCAAACCGTTAAATATAACCGTGATATAGTCGGTATATTTGCGTCGGACGTTTTCGGTCTCTGGAAACTGTTGCCGGGCTGCCTTCTCTTCTCTCTTCTCATCCCAACCCCCCTCCGCACAACCCATCTAACCCATCTTAAACCCCCCCTTATCTTCGTCGACCTCTCTCAGACCCCTCACGCGCGTCCGAAACCTGCCCCGAACCCGACCCGCTCGGTCATCACCGTTGGATCCGAATCATCCCCAAACATCCCGAAAACATCTCTGTTTTCTTATTTGGACTCCCTACCTATGTTTTTCTTGACCGTTCGATTTTAATCGGAGGGTCCATTTTTCCCCTAAGCTAGTCCACCTAGCTACTTATATAAACCAACCTAGCCTAACCCTTGTCTACCCAGTCCCATCCGCACCGCCGCCGCTCTCTTTCTCGGGATCCATCCCCACCTACCGCAGCCAACCACACCCAGATCCGATCCATCCATCCGAAGTGCCACCCAACTCCCTCGTTTTCTTCACCGGCCCAACCAGCGCCTCCACTCGATCCCTGGCCGCCTCCTGCCCGGGCGTTTCCTCCTCCCTGCCTCGCTCGAATCCAAAGGAGAGGAGCTCCTCCTCGACCATGCCGACCACCTCGCCGGTGTACAGCACCCTCGGAGCCCCGAGTCCCGTGCCCTTCACCGCCTCCCGTGCGCCTCTGCTCATGCCTAAGCACGGACGCCTCGCCGTCTCCCTGCCTTGCCCGCATCCGCGCAACGGCAGCAGCACAGCCCGAGCCTCAGTCCGACCGTCGCCGGCGCGCCACTGCCGGAGCACCAGCAGGACCCTCGTGCTCCCCTTTCTCTCTCTGCCTTCTTCCCCTTCCCCTTTCTCAATTCTCTTTCTCTCTGTCTCGTTTTGGACAGGGAACCGATGGAGGCCGCCATGGCTTTGGAGTTTCACCACCTCCCCATCGCCTGGATCCATTGCTCCGCGCCCGTCCAAGGCCTTCCTCGCCCGGATACGCCCAACTCTGGCCTTCCTCGCCTCTCCCGCGTCACCGGAGCCCCGTGTCCAAGCCCCGGCGACCCCTCCTGGACCTGCTGCTGCCGCCAAGTTCGCCTGCCGCGGCCTCTGCTTCCCCTGCTTCGAGCAGCAGTTCGGGATCGAGCGCACCCGCTCGCCCGATCGTTGACCTCCGCGGCCTACTGCTACCTCTCCACGAGCTGGGCTTGGCCCATGGGTGAGGACGCGCCCAGCCCCTCTCCTGTGCACTGCTGGGCCAGCCAGATTCGGCCCACGCATATTTTTTTCCGTGCCCTGCGAATTTTGCCATTTATCCTAAAAACTGCATATTTACAGTTTGGACCCTAAACTTCATGCATATAATAATTCACAAACTGTGCATCGAATTAAAATGATTTATATATGTAAAATGCTCAGAAAATTGTGTAGTTTAATAATATGCCACTTTTATCTATGTTAAAATGTTTAAACTTGTTGTTTATTTAATTTGCATAAATCACATGCTAAAATGATTTATTTCATAACTAAATAACCGTAGCTCGGATTTAAATAAACTTTATATGTAAATAGGGTGGAAAAATGCCTAGATTAACATGGTGCACTTTGTTTTACTATTTAACAACTCTAAAATTGTGTTTAGGGAAGAACAGTACCAATCCCAAAATATACATATGAGGATTTTCCGGAAATTGTTGTTTGTTACTTCCGGCCTCATTTAAACTTGCCTAGATAGGTAATTTCCATATGTTTCACCCCCTTGCCATGCTAATAAAATTTAATATTGTTGGGTACATAACCGAGATCAAACTAAATAATTGCATGTGGTGTTTTGTCAATATGCAACTCGTTGCATATTGAGCTCCACTTAACTTGTAGTATTGTTTGTTGCACTTTGCCATGCCATGCCTCATTAAACCGGACATGCATCGTACTTGATTGTTGTCAGGACCCCAACTCGATGTCACATCGATCTAGCTGGTAACACCTCATATCACTTTGCGGCCTCACGCACGGTATCCCCACGGGTGTCGTCTTACCTTTTCCCGGGACCGTTTGCGCCTTTTGGCTCACGTATATGATAGTGTCGCTAGCATCCATATGATAAGGAGCCCGGGCTGACATGACTAGTCGTAAACCCAAAGTGGCACAGACTTACAGGGACAGGCATCCATGACCCAGCTTCGAACGTGTCGGTCATCAGCAAGTGGGTCCGGGCTGTAGCACTGGGCTAGCAGGACTCCGGTAAACCGGGCTGTAGCGGGCTAATAGGACTCCGGTACTCAAAGCGTGACATTTCCCCGAAGGGACAGACACAGGAACGAAGAAGGACACATGCCGGCCAGCCTAAGTGTTCCAGAGCAGTAGCAAGCTACCATGGCTCAGCGGTAACACTAGGAGACATTTCCCGGTAAGAGAGGCTACTAAAGATAAACAACTAGATAGTCAGATCCCACACATACCAAGCATTTCAATCATACACACAATATGCTCGATATGTGCAAATACAACGAAGCACCACAACATGACTCTATGACACAAGTACTTTATTTAAGGCTCAGGGAGCCATACATAACATACACAAAGGTACGGGTCTCACGACCCAACATACAAGTCATACAGTCATACAAGCCAACAACGGAAGTACATTGTCTGGGTACAGACAACTAGTAAAATAAAAGAGGCTTGGAAGGCCTAGCTATACTACGTGGACCATCACAAGCTCAGGGTCACCACCTGGGTCTTTAGCCTACTCGTTGATGTCAACGTCTACATAGAACCCATCAGAAGGGGTTGCAGCGTCTTCTGTAAAAATGTAGATTATAGCAACATGAGTACAAAGGTACTCAGCAAGACTTACATCAGATCCTACATACATGCATAGTATCAAGAAGGGTTGATGGAGTTATTGCAGCAAGCCAGCTTTGACTCTTGGCTAGGCTATCCTACGATACCCCAACTTGAAATGTTTTGCGCACACGAGTCCACTACTCACCACTTCAATACACTACCGAGGATCCACCTCCGTCTTCCTACGGAAGAGCCATCCTCGGCACTCACACTTATCTTGAGTCTTTTAGTGGTTTCCATTTACTTGTCTATGAACTGTATAGGCAACCAAGTAGTCCTTTACCGCGGACGCGGCTATTCGAATAGATCATGTTAACCCTGCAGGGGTGTACTTCTTCATACACGCTCTCACCACTTACCGTCTCTTACACGACATGTACTCGGCAACCTTCAAGCGGAAGCCCAACGTGGGTGTCGGCCACGACCTACCTAATCACCTAAGCCTCCGGTCCAGGTTTATCGCCTATCCAGGTTCCATCCGCAGGGAGTCCGGCCGAGGTTTCCCATACGGCCCCGAACGATGTGAACAGGGTTCCCAGGATACCTAACAGGTATTCGGTACACCGTGCCACCTACCTACCGCATCACAGCCCACCCCTACGGTCAGCGCTGTCCACGGCCTCCAGTAGGCTACAAACACCAGAAACTACTTGCAACTCCTGGACGGAGAACTAGGGTGAATAAGAAGTCGAGAGGGTCCATTGGTTTCGGGCCCAATGCATGGTAGTAGCTGATTCTTAAATCACACATACAGATCTCAGTGCTTAAGGTCGGCTTCAATGAAACAACCCACCATGTACTCCTACATGGCCTCTCATCGACACCTTTACCAAATCGTGTTCACCACACCACTCCCATTACCGACATAATCATTTCACTCTAGTCCATCACCCAGATGAACCAGACCTGACACGACTCTAGGCATAGCAGGCATAGCAAGGTAGGAACAACACATACATATGGCTCAATCAACTCCTACACATGCTAGTGGGTTTCATCTAGTTACTGTGGCAATGACAGGTCATGCAGAGGAAATGGGTTCAGCTACCGTAGCACACAGCAGTTTGAATCGTGTTGTCTTAATGCAGTAAATGAGAGCAGGAGCGAGAACATGGGATTGTATCGATATGATCAAATGGTTGGTTGCTTGCCTGATGGTTCGATGCTCGGATAAGATTCTTCGTTAGGGTAATCACGGTACTCCTCGGAGACAGAACCTGTCGCAAAGGACATCGGTACACAAGCATCACCAAACAATGTGCAACAATATGATGCATGCATGAAACATGGCATTATGAGTGTGTTGGGCTAATGCAACTAAAACCAGAAGGGTTTGAACAAATTTGAATCAAAGATTCAAATTTCAAACTCAAATATGGCCTCTTTAAGTGCTTTTCCTTATTCTGCTTAAAACATCAATTTAACTTGTTTGATCATGCATGAAAATAGTACAGATGGATAGATTGGATTTTTCTGATCATTTTTCATATATAATTTGTCCAATTTGGAGTTACAGAATAAAAGTTATGAATTTTTGAAGTTTAAATAATATTCTGGAATTTCCTGATTTAATTTAAATCCAGAAAATCAATTACTGCGTCAGCCTGACGTCAGTGTGACGTCAGCAGGTCAACGGAACAGGTCTGGGTCAAACCTGACAGTGGGTCCCGCATGTCAGGGTGATTATTTTAATTAAAATCTAATTAAAACTAATCCTGTTTAATTAACAGGGCTGGGCCCCACCTGTCATTGACTCAGGGGAGTCAACCAGGGCCCACCCGTGGTCAAAGTCAAAGTCGGCTGCCGGCGTTTAGCCGCCGGCGAGCCCGACGCGGCGGCGGAAGTGGTTTTGGCCATTTCGGCCACCAAATGGACCGCGGAGACCACCGGAGTGGAGCTGAGGACAACCCGCAGCTCTTGGCGGAGTCCGTTGGGGTCGGGGTGGCCGGAGTTGGCGCCGGCGACGACTTTGGCGGCCACCGGGGTTCGGTCGAAGATGAACTTGGCGCTAGAGGGGTCGGTGAGGCTCGTGGAGTGGCTAGCTAGGTGTTGTGGGACTCGGTGAGCAAGATGGACACCATCTTGTGGCCGGAGTGTGGCCGGGAGCACGTCGGCGACGAGGTCCGCGACGGCGCGTGCGGGTGAGCTTGGTGCGCTCGCTGTGGTGCTCGAGAGAGAGCAAGAGAGGAAGGGGAAGTTAGCCCAGCTCACTGTGGTCTTGACGGAGAGGACGGCGTGGTCGGGGACGAGCTGCTGCGGTGGCGACAGCGAAGGGGATCTCCGGCGATGGCGGTTCGGGCGAGGTTGGTGCGGCGGCTTCGAGGCACGCGAGCGCTCGGGGCTCGGCTAGCTCGAAGGAGTAGAGGGCGGCGGAGCTTCTGGACAGGGTGGCGCGGCGTAGAGACGACGGGGAGCACGGCTACGACGATGGTGCGGCGACGGTGGCGTCGGCCATGGCGTGGGAGCGCGAGGGAGAGGAGCTGGGGGCGAATGAAGGTGTCCAGGAGGGTCGGGGCGCGACGTGGAGCTCGTCCAGGCCATCAGGGCGGCGAGAGGGGGAGGCTGGGCGGCGTGCAGCTGCGTGGCGAGCTGCGGTGCCGCCGCCGAGCACCTTGGCTGCCTGCCTGGCAAGCCAAGCAGCTCGCTGGAGCGGTGGCCGGGCTGGGCCGGCCAGGTGGGCTGGCTGGTGGGCCTGCGGTGGCGCCAGGTAAGTTTTCCCCTTTTTTTCTGTTTCTGTTTTTATTTAATATATCTGCAACTTTGTTGAATTAAATAAAATACCTAGGCAACTTCAAAAATCACCAAACTATTCCTGGCCCATAGTTGGATTATTTCCAACATGAAACATTTTAGTTTGGAGATATTTGAGCATTTAAATATTTTATATTATTTTAAATGCCCAAATTCAAATATTTATGATTTAATTCAAAAACCCTAGGATGGCCTAGGAAAATGTGCACCACTTTTGGCAGAGGCTCTGAACCAAGGCAAAAATGATGGGCATTTTAGAAGGGCATTTCAGGTTCATTGAAAAATTATTTTAGTAACCCTAGTTGGTTTCAGAGGGGACTGGGGGTTCTGTCATCCCCATTTCAAGTTTCTGATGAAAGAGTAAACATGATGCAACACTCTAATGCATGACTAGCTAGGGTGTGACAACTCACCCCCACTCAAAAGAATCTCGTCCCGAGATTTGGGTTCCTCCGGAAAGAAGGCGGGATACTCGAGTCGAAGACGATCCTCCCTTTCCCAAGTTGCTTCATCCTCAGAATGGTGCGACCATTGAACCTTGAGAAACTTGATATTATGACGTCGCGTGGTACGTTCGGCTTGATCGAGGATACGAATGGGGTACTCTCGATATGTAAGATTATCTTGAAGATCAAGCGTTTCGTGGTCCACTTCACGGATAGGATCCGAGAAGCAACGCCTGAGCTGAGAAATGTGGAAGACATCGTGAACTCTGGAGAGGTGCGGAGGTAGTTCCAACTGGTAGGCAACTTCTCCTCGTTTGGCAAGAATGCGAAAAGGTCCAATGTAACGAGGAGCCAATTTGCCTTTGATACCGAAATGATGGGTTCCCTTCAGAGGGGTGACCCGAAGATAAGCCTTCTCGTCAACCTCGAAAGTCATAGTCTTATGTTTTCGGTCATATTGACTCTTTTGACGAGATTGGGCTGTTTTCAACTTTTCACGAACGATACGAACTTGTTCTTCTGCTTCCTGAATCATATCCGGGCCAAAGAATTGTCTTTCCCCGGTCTCTGACCAGTTAAGGGGTGTTCGACATCGTCGTCCATAGAGAACTTCAAAAGGGGCTTTACCCAAGCTAGATTGATAGCTGTTGTTGTAAGCAAATTCGGCAAATGGAAGGCACTTCTCCCAGTCCATTCCGAAAGAGATAACAGAGGCTCGAAGCATGTCTTCTAGAATTTGATTGACGCGTTCCACTTGACCACTCGACTGAGGGTGGAAAGCGGTGCTAAAGGAGAGACGGGTTCCCATAGCATTTTGGAAACTTTCCCAAAATCGAGAGGTGAAAAGACTTCCTCGATCCGAGTTAATTTCCAAAGGAACACCATGGAGAGACACTATTCGGGAGATGTACAAATCTGCCAGCTGACTAGCGGTTATACTCTCACGAACAGGTAAGAAATGAGCTACTTTGGAAAGACGATCGACCACGACGAAAATAGCATTATTCCCTCTCTTGGTCCTGGGAAAACCGGTAATGAAATCCATACCAATTTTATCCCATTTCCATTCAGGAATAGCCAAGGGTTGAAGGGTGCCAGCAGGCCATTGATGCTCTGCTTTTACACGACGACAGACGTCGCAATTTGCAATATACTGAGCGATTTCTCTCTTCATCCTAGTCCACCAGAACCTCTGGCGTAGGTCCTGATACATTTTAGTGCTACCGGGATGAATGGTGAGAGGAGATTCATGAGCTTCCTTAAGGATTAATCGCCTTAGGTTGCGCACTTTGGGAACCACTAATCGATTCCCGAAGTATACAACTCCTTGATCATTAATGGAGAAACAATTCACAATTCCTTTCTGAATGTTCCTCTTGATGCGGGAGATTCCCGGATCTACCTTCTGTGCTTTAATAATTTGATCCGTAAGGGTAGGTTTTGCCACCAAGGTGGAAAGAAAACCTTGAGGTACAATGTGAAGGTTAAGTTTCCGAAATTCCTCATGGAGAAACGGTTGACTTTGTTGTAACATCAGGTTGTTACAATAAGATTTACGACTTAGCGCGTCAGCCATGACGTTGGCTTTCCCTGGGGTGTAGGTTATTCCTAAATCGAAGTCTGTGATCAATTCAACCCAACGTCTCTGCCTGAGATTCAAATCCGGTTGGGTGAAAATATACTTCAGACTTTGGTGATCAGTGAATATTTCGCAACGATTACCGAGGAGGTAATGTCGCCAGGTCTTAAGTGCATAGACTACGGCTGCAAGCTCTAGATCATGAGTAGGATAATTCTCCTCATGTGGGTGCAATTGCCGTGACGCGTAAGCAATTACGTGTCGATCTTGCATAAGAATGCAACCTAGTCCTTGTCGCGAGGCGTCGCAGTAGATAACAAAGTCCTTGGAGAAGTCTGGCGGTACTAGTACGGGAGCAGAGGTCAGGCGTCTTTTCAGTTCCTGAAAGCTGTGCTCACATTGTGGAGTCCATTCGAACTTCTTATCTTTCTTGAGGAGTTCGGTTAGAGGTTTGGCAACTTTGGAGAAGTTCTCGACAAAGCGACGACAATAGCTCGCTAAGCCTAGAAAACTCCGAACTTGCCTGACCGATTCAGGCGGAGTCCAATCAAGGACGGCTTGAACTCGCTCAGGGTTAACAGCAATACCTTTACCAGATATTACATGACCCAGATAGGTCACTTCTGGCAACCAGAATTCACATTTAGAAAATTTAGCATAAAGGCGATGCTCTCGAAGTTTCTTCAACACTAGCCTTAGATGTTCGGCATGTTCTTCCTCGTTCTTGGAGTAGATGAGTATATCATCGAGATAAACTACGATGAACTTATCCAAATACTCCATGAAGATTGAGTTCATTAACCGAGAAAAGGTGGCTGGAGCGTTGGTTAAACCGAAGGACATGACGGTGTACTCGTATTGGCCATAACGAGTAACAAAGGCCGTCTTAGGAATGTCCCCGTTTCTGATTTTGATTTGATGGTAGCCCAACCTCAAATCCATCTTGGAGAAGACTGAGGATCCAACGAGCTGATCATACAGGTCGTTGATCCTGGGAAGTGGATATTTGTTCTTGATTGTGACCAAATTGACAGGTCGGTAATCTACAACCATCCGGTCCGTACCATCCTTCTTCTTGACGAATAGGACGGGGCAAGCCCACGGAGATGAACTAGGGCGGATGAAACCCTTTTTCAAGGATTCATCGAGTTGTTTCTTAAGCTCGGCTAGTTCTAGGGGTGCCATCTTATAGGGTCTTCTAGCAATCGGAACGGTTCCGGGGATGAGGTCTATTACGAACTCAACATCCCTGTCAGGTGGAACACCTGGCAATTCCTCTGGAAAGACATCCGGGAAGTCACAGACTACCGGCACGTCCTCAAGGTCTGGCAGGGGGCTGGCGTTAAGAGAATATAATTGTCGCTTGGCTATTCGGGTCAAGACATTGACTATCTTCCCCGAAGGATGGGTGAGTTGAACAGTCCTAGAGAAGCAATCAATTTTGGCCTGATGAGCTGACATCCAGTCCATACCCAAAATGATATTAATATCTGAAGATTTAAGGGCTATCAAAGATGCAAGGAAAACAAGTCTGTCGACTTGGATTTCATTTCCATGTCTTACTCTAGAGGTTTGCCATTTGGATCCCGGAGTTTGAATTACCATAGAGGTTGGCATATCACCGAATGCGACGTTATGCAAGCGAGCATAGTTTTCAGATATAAAAGAATGAGAGGCTCCTGTATCGAAAAGAACAGATGCCGGGTGGCAATTAACAAGAAGCGTACCGAGAACGACGTTGGGAACCTCTTGAGCTTCTTCGGCAGAGATACAGTTGACATGGCCACGTGAAGCAGCGACCGACTTGGCGTGGAATATTTTTCCTGTCGGCTTGCCACGGCCAACAGCTTTAGCAGATTGATTGGGGTTGGTCTGGGGACACTCACGCATATAGTGGCCAGATTCCCCACACTTGAAACAAGTCACGGAACTGGTACGTGGAGGAGCATTGTTGGTTGGACCCCCATAGGGCTTGGCCGGTGCAGACTGTTGAACAGGGCGAGGCGCCTGGAAGGATGGCCTCGGTGTGAACCTGGGTGGCAGGGCGGTGTTGGGTACCCACACGCGGCGCTTTTGAGGACCAGCACCGGATGAGGAACCCATGTCACGGCCATGCTTGCGTGTTGTGTCATAGTCAGTCTGACCCGTTTCAGCACTGATGGCTTTGTTGACAAGTTTCGAAAAAGATGTGCACTCATGCAGACGGAGGTTGCGGCGAAGCTCAGGACTAAGGCCCTTACGGAACCTTGCTTGCTTCTTGGCGTCAGTAGACACTTCCACAGTTGCATATCGGGCGAGATTACCAAACTCCCTGCTATAGGCATCCACAGAAAGTCGGCCTTGGGTGAAATTGCAAAATTCTTCACGTTTACGGTCCATGAGACCCTCCGGAATGTGATGTTCACGGAAAGCCTCGCTGAACTCAGCCCAAGTTGTGACATGGCCCGCTGGGCGCATAGCTCCATAATTCTCCCACCATAGACTGGCGGGGCCTTCAAGATGATATGCAGCAAAGGTGACCTTGTCAGCCTCCACTACCAGCGCGGAACGCAGTTTGTGAGAGATACTGTGAAGCCAGTCATCAGCGTCGAGAGGCTCGACGGAGTGGTGGAACATGGGTGGATGCAATTTGATAAAATCACTGAGTGACACCACGTTAGTCCTCTGATGGTGTGCTGTGTTCTGTTCAATACGCTCCAACAAACGGTTGGTCTCCCGCTTGTTTCTCTCAGCTTCCATCATAACCTCGGCTAGTGAAGGAGGATGAGGCAGATTTTCATTCCTGCCCTCACTACCTTCGGCCTGCTCTTGAGAAGCAGGGTTAGCGCGCGTGTTGACCATCCTAGGTGAAACAAGACAATGATTTAGTCAGGATGGTAAAATTCCGACATAGGATACATAATGTAAGGAATAACTCGGAATGCAAGATGATCATCCGTATGACATGGTAGATACAGAAACTGCTTCTTTTATTCCATCGTCATACACACCATACAGGGTTTAGTACAAGACCAAACAAAGTACTATTACGGTGAAAAGAGGATTACATCTCATCGGAGGCATTCCAAGCTCCTATACCTTATTTTTCTACACCTCCGGAAAGAGTACAAACTAGGTCATATCCCACGAGTCACGCAGGACGACAGACGACACGGCTAGTGCGAACTAGTGATACTACCCCTAACTCAGACCGATCCGTAGTAGTCCTTGTAGAAGTCACCTCCATAGCCTGGAAGTTCAACATGATCATCCGGAAACAGACGGTCTCGCGGAGCTTGTGGACCATAGGGGCTAGGATGAGGCCTTGGACCAACAAACCGTGGCCTGCGGGGACCGCGAGGTGGGGTGATGCCTCCTACATCACGCCAAACCATCACGTCCAGAAGAGCAGATCTCACAGGATAGAGATCGCGCATATCTGAGAATCCAGCTTGCACCGTCGGTGCGAACCGAGTCAAAGTGGCCCAGTGGTCAGCACGGGTATTGAAGAGCTCTAACCTCAAGGCCCGATTTTCACGGTCCTTATCCTCGAGCATCTCCGCAGTGGTGCGAGTCCGTGAATCCTCCTGAGTGGAGTCAGCATAGATAGCCTGGAGATACCCTTGTGCTCCCGGAAGTGATCCTGGCATATACCGGAAGTCAGAGTCCCGGAATAGACTAGATCTGACTCGCATAATGGTCATCATAGAGTAGGCGGCGTCCTGCACAGCCATCTCAATAGTAACCCCGAGTCCATAGGAACAGTGAAGAGGCTCGGTGGATCCAGGATAAGATGGAAATATCCTGACAGTGCAGAGATACTGGCTTTGATTGAAGTCCCGGAATTGCTCTTCGACCGTGTACTCAGGATACCAGCGGTATCCAGCCTCAGTCATTACTCTGACCAACTTAGCAGTATGGTCGGGTACATCTAGGCATCGAGTCAGGCGAACCACTTGATTGAGGTCGCGAGTGGCCATCTGAAAGCATAATCATAATGCAAAGGCATTAGAATTTCTAGCAAAATTTCGGCAGCATAACAGCTGTAAATGCTCAAAAAGGATTTTGAGACATTTGACAAAGGATTTCGTACATACTCAACATCATCATATCAAAGTTCTGAAACCATTCTGGCAACATAATGTGGTAGTAGAACTGAACTAGGCTTGTAACCACCAAACTCATAGGGTACTACTGATTAGTAACACGTGATCCTGATAGAGAGTATAGATCCTAATTCCTTAACCCCCGGTGGAAGAATGGACTGACTCAGATCAGAATGTCATAAGATAGAGGAGTAAAAAGAGCCTTACGTTCCAACCCACAAACAATTCCCCTACATATAACTAAAGAATTTCTAGACTCAACATCGACCAGTTTGGCTTGGAGAACCTACAGGCAGTCCGGCTCTGATGCCAACGCTGTCAGGACCCCGACTCGATGTCACATCGATCTAGCTGGTAACACCTCATATCACTTTGCGGCCTCACGCACGGTATCCCCACGGGTGTCGTCTTACCTTTTCCCGGGACCGTTTGCGCCTTTTGGCTCACGTATATGATAGTGTCGCTAGCATCCATATGATAAGGAGCCCGGGCTGACATGACTAGTCGTAAACCCAAAGTGGCACAGACTTACAGGGACAGGCATCCATGACCCAGCTTCGAACGTGTCGGTCAACAGCAAGTGGGTCCGGGCTGTAGCACTGGGCTAGCAGGACTCCGGTAAACCGGGCTGTAGCGGGCTAACAGGACTCCGATACTCAAAGCGTGACATTTCCCCGAAGGGACAGACACAGGAACGATGAAGGACACATGCCGGCCAGCCTAAGTGTTCCAGAGCAGTAGCAAGCTACCATGGCTCAGCGGTAACACTAGGAGACATTTCCCGGTAAGAGAGGCTACTAAAGATAAACAACTAGATAGTCAGATCCCACACATACCAAGCATTTCAATCATACACACAATATGCTCGATATGTGCAAATACAACGAAGCATCACAACATGACTCTATGACACAAGTACTTTATTTAAGGCTTAGTGAGCCATACATAACATACACAAAGGTACGGGTCTCACGACCCCACATACAAGTCATACAGTCATACAAACCAGCAGCGGAAGTAACTTGTCTGAGTACAGACAACTAGTAAAATAAAAGAGGCTTGGAAAGCCTAGCTATACTACGTGGTCCATCACAAGCTCAGGGTCACCACCTGGGTCTTTAGCCTACTCGTTGATGTCAACGTCTACATAGAACCCATCAGAAGGGGTTGCAGCGTCTTCTGTAAAAATGTAGATTATAGCAACATGAGTACAAAGGTACTCAGCAAGACTTACATCAGATCCTACATACATGCATAGTATCAAGAGGGGTTGGTGGAGTTATTGCAGCAAGCCAGCTTTGACTCTTGGCTAGACTATCCTACGATACTCCAACTTGAAATGGTTTTGCGCACACGAGTCCACTACTCACCACTTCAATACACTACCGAGGATCCACCTCCGTCTTCCTACGGAAGAGCCATCCTCGGCACTCACACTTATCTTGAGGCTTTTAACAGTTTCCATTTACTTGTCTATGAACTGTATAGGCAACCAAGTAGTCCTTTACCGCGGACGCGGCTATTCGAATAGATCATGTTAACCCTGCAGGGGTGTACTTCTTCATACACGCTCTCACCACTTATCGTCGCTTACACGACATGTACTCGGCAACCTTCAAGCGGAAGCCCAACGTGGGTGTCGGCCACGACCTACCTAATCACCTAAGCCTCCAGTAGGCTACAAACACCAGAAACTACTTGCAACTCCTGGACGGAGAACTAGGGTGAATAAGAAGCCGAGAGGGTCCATTGGTTTCGGGCCCAATGCATGGTAGTAGCTGATTCTTAAATCACACATACAGATCTCAGTGCTTAAGGTCGGCTTCAATGAAACAACCCACCATGTACTCCTACATGGCCTCTCATCGATACCTTTACCAAATCGTGTTCACCACACCACTCTCATTACCGTCATAATCATTTCACTCTAGCCCATCACCCAGATGAACCAGACCTGACACGACTCTAAGCATAGCAGGCATAGCAAGGTAGGAACAACACATACATATGGCTCAATCAACTCCTACACATGCTAGTGGGTTTCATCTAGTTACTGTGGCAATGACAGGTCATGCAGAGGAAATGGGTTCAACTACCGTAGCACACAACAGTTTGAATCGCGTTGTCTTAATGCAGTAAAAGAGAGCAGGAGCGAGAACATGGGATTGTATCGATATGATCAAATGGTTGGTTGCTTGCCTGATGGTTCGATGCACGGATACGGTTCTTCGTTAGGGTAGTCACGGTACTCCTCGGGGACAGATCCTGTCGTAAAGGATAACGATACACAGGCATCACCAAACAATGTGCAACAATATGATGCATGCATGAAACATGGCAATATGAGTGTGTTGGGCTAATGCAACTAAAGCTACCAACGCTGTCAGGACCCCGACTCGATGTCACATCGATCTAGCTGGTAACACCTCATATCACTTTGCGGCCTCACGCACGGTATCCCCACGGGTGTCGTCTTACCTTTTCCCGGGACCGTTTGCGCCTTTTGGCTCGCGTATATGAAAGTGTCGCTAGCATCCATATGATAAAGAGCCCGGGCTGACATGACTAGTCGTAAACCCAAAGTGGCACAGACTTACAGGGACAGGCATCCATGACCCAGCTTCGAACGTGTCGGTCATCAGCAGGTGGGTCCGGGCTGTAGCACTGGGCTAGCAGGACTCCGGTAAACCGGGCTGTAGCGGGCTAACAGGACTCCGGTACTCAAAGCGTGACATTTCCCCGAAGGGACAGACACAGGAACGAAGAAGGACACATGCCGGCCAGCCTAAGTGTTCCAGAGCAGTAGCAAGCTACCATGGCTCAGCGGTAACACTAGGAGACATTTCCCGGTAAGAGAGGCTACTAAAGATAAACAACTAGATAGTCAGATCCCACACATACCAAGCATTTCAATCATACACACAATATGCTCGATATGTGCAAATACAACGAAGCATCACAACATGACTCTATGACACAAGTACTTTATTTAAGGCTCAGGGAGCCATACATAACATACACAAAGGTACGGGTCTCACGACCCAACATACAAGTCATACAGTCATACAAGCCAACAACGGAAGTACATTGTCTGGGTACAGACAACTAGTAAAATAAAAGAGGCTTGGAAGGCCTAGCTATACTACGTGGACCATCACAAGCTCAGGGTCACCACCTGGGTCTTTAGCCTACTCGTTGATGTCAACGTCTACATAGAACCCATCAGAAGGGGTTGCAGCGTCTTCTGTAAAAATGTAGATTATAGCAACATGAGTACAAAGGTACTCAGCAAGACTTACATCAGATCCTACATACATGCATAGTATCAAGAAGGGTTGGTGGAGTTATTGCAGCAAGCCAGCTTTGACTCTTGGCTAGGCTATCCTACGATACCCCAACTTGAAATGTTTTGCGCACACGAGTCCACTACTCACCACTTCAATACACTACCGAGGATCCACCTCCGTCTTCCTACAGAAGAGCCATCCTCGGCACTCACACTTATCTTGAGTCTCTTAGTGGTTTCCATTTACTTGTCTATGAACTGTATAGGCAACCAAGTAGTCCTTTACCGCGGACGCGGCTATTCGAATAGATCATGTTAACCCTGCAGGGGTGTACTTCTTCATACACGCTCTCACCACTTACCGTCGCTTACACGACATGTACTCGGCAACCTTCAAGCGGAAGCCCAACGTGGGTGTCGGCCACGACCTACCTAATCACCTAAGCCTCCGGTCCAGGTTTATCGCCTATCCAGGTTCCATCCGCAGGGAGTCCGGCCGAGGTTTCCCATACGGCCACGAACGATGTGAACAGGGTTCCCGGGATACCTAACGGGTATTCGGTACACCGTGCCACGTACCTACCGCATCACAGCCCACCCCTACGGTCAGCGCTGTCCACGGCCTCCAATAGGCTACAAACACCAGAAACTACTTGCAACTCCTGGACGGAGAACTAGGGTGAATAAGAAGTCGAGAGGGTCCATTGGTTTCGGGCCCAATGCATGGTAGTAGCTGATTCTTAAATCACACATACAGATCTCAGTGCTTAAGGTCGGCTTCAATGAAACAACCCACCATGTACTCCTACATGGCCTCTCATCGACACCTTTACCAAATCGTGTTCACCACACCACTCCCATTACCGACATAATCATTTCACTCTAGTCCATCACCCAGATGAACCAGACCTGACACGACTCTAGGCATAGCAGGCATAGCAAGGTAGGAACAACACATACATATGGCTCAATCAACTCCTACACATGCTAGTGGGTTTCATCTAGTTACTATGGCAATGACAGGTCATGCAGAGGAAATGGGTTCAGCTACCGTAGCACACAGCAGTTTGAATCGTGTTGTCTTAATGCAGTAAATGAGAGCAGGAGCGAGAACATGGGATTGTATCGATATGATCAAATGGTTGGTTGCTTGCCTGATGGTTCGATGCTCGGATAAGATTCTTCGTTAGGGTAATCACGGTACTCCTCGGAGACAGAACCTGTCGCAAAGGACATCGGTACACAAGCATCACCAAACAATGTGCAACAATATGATGCATGCATGAAACATGGCATTATGAGTGTGTTGGGCTAATGCAACTAAAACCAGAAGGGTTTGAACAAATTTGAATCAAAGATTCAAATTTCAAACTCAAATATGGCCTCTTTAAGTGCTTTTCCTTATTCTGCTTAAAACATCAATTTAACTTGTTTGATCATGCATGAAAATAGTACAGATGGATAGATTGGATTTTTCTGATCATTTTTCATATATAATTTGTCCAATTTGGAGTTACAGAATAAAAGTTATGAATTTTTGAAGTTTAAATAATATTCTGGAATTTCCTGATTTAATTTAAATCCAGAAAATCAATTACTGCGTCAGCCTGACGTCAGTGTGACGTCAGCAGGTCAACGGAACAGGTCTGGGTCAAACCTGTCAGTGGGTCCCGCATGTCAGGGTGATTATTTTAATTAAAATCTAATTAAAACTAATCCTGTTTAATTAACAGGGCTGGGCCCCACCTGTCATTGACTCAGGGGAGTCAACCAGGGCCCACCCGTGGTCAAAGTCAAAGTCGGCTGCCGGCGTTTAGCCGCCGGTGAGCCCGACGCGGCGGGGGAAGTGGTTTTGGCCATTTCGGCCACCAAATGGACCGCGGAGACCACCGGAGTGGAGCTGAGGACAACCCGCAGCTCTTGGCGGAGTCCGTTGGGGTCGGGGTGGCCGGAGTTGGCGCCGGCGACGACTTTGGCGGCCACCGGGGTTCGGTCGAAGATGAACTTGGCGCTAGAGGGGTCGGTGAGGCTCGTGGAGTGGCTAGCTAGGTGCTGTGGGACTCGGTGAGCAAGATGGACACCATCTTGTGGCCGGAGTGTGGCCGGGAGCACGTCGGCGACGAGGTCCGCGACGGCGCGTGCGGGTGAGCTTGGTGCGCTCGCTGTGGTGCTCGAGAGAGAGCAAGAGAGGAAGGGGAAGTTAGCCCAGCTCACTGTGGTCTTGACGGAGAGGACGGCGTGGTCGGGGACGAGCTGCTGCGGCGGCGACGGCGAAGGGGATCTCCAGCTTCGAGGCACGCGAGCGCTCGGGGCTCGGCTAGCTCGAAGGAGTAGAGGGCGGCGGAGCTTCTGGACAGGGTGGCGCGGCGTAGAGACGACGGGGAGCATGGCTACGACGGTGGTGCGGCGACGGTGGCGTCGGCCATGGCGTGGGAGCGCGAGGGAGAGGAGCTGGGGGCGAATGAAGGTGTCCAGGAGGGTCGGGGCGCGACGTGGAGCTCGTCCAGGCCATCAGGGCGGCGAGAGGGGGAGGCCGGGCGGCGTGCAGCTGCGTGGCGAGCTGCGGTGCCGCCGCCGAGCACCTTGGCTGCCTGCCTGGCAAGCCAAGCAGCTCGCTGGAGCGGTGGCCGGGCTGGGCCGGCCAGGTGGGCTGGCTGGTGGGCCTGCGGTGGCGCCAGGTAAGTTTTCCCCTTTTTTTTCTGTTTCTGTTTTTATTTAATATATCTGCAACTTTGTTGAATTAAATAAAATACCTAGGCAACTTCAAAAATCACCAAACTATTCCTGGCCCATAGTTGGATTATTTCCAACATGAAACATTTTAGTTTGGAGATATTTGAGCATTTAAATATTTTATATTATTTTAAATGCCCAAATTCAAATATTTATGATTTAATTCAAAAACCCTAGGATGGCCTAGGAAAATGTGCACCACTTTTGGCAGAGGCTCTGAACCAAGGCAAAAATGATGGGCATTTTAGAAGGGCATTTCAGGTTCATTGAAAAATTATTTTAGTAACCCTACTTGGTTTCAGAGGGGACTGGGGGTTCTGTCATCCCCATTTCAAGTTTCTGATGAAAGAGTAAACATGATGCAACACTCTAATGCATGACTAGCTAGGGTGTGACAATTGTGCATCATGCCATGATTATGCTTGTGCATTTACCATGTTGTTTGTTTCTTTCCGGCGTTGCTTCTTAGTTCCGGTAATGTTGCGATTGTGTGGATTCGTTCGACTACTTCCATTCGTCTTCTTCATGGACTCGTTCTTCTTCCTTGCGGGATTTCAGGCAAGATGACCGCTACACTGGATCTCACTACTATCATTGCTATGCTAGTTGCTTCGTTCTATCGCTATGCTGCGTTACCTATCTGTTGCTCTTCAAGCCTCCCAAAATGCCATGAACCTCTAACCTTTGACACCATTCCTAGCAAACCATTGTTTGGCTATGTTACCGCTTTGCTCAGCCTCTCTTATAGCGTTGTTAGTTGCAGGTGAAGTTGAAGATTGCTCCATGGTGGACAGGATTTTGGTTGGGATATCACAATATCTCTTATATTATTAATGCATCTATATATTTGGTAAAGGATGGAAGGCTCGGCCTTATGCCTGGTGTTTTGTTCCAGTCTTGCCACCCTAGTTTCCGTCATACCGGTGTTATGTTCCCGGATTTTGCGTTCCTTACACGGTCGGGTGATTTATGGGACCCCCTTGATAGTTCGCTTTGAATAAAACTCCTCCAGCAAGGCCCAACATTGACTTTTACCATTTGCCTCACCACCACCTACTTTTCCCTTGGGAGTAATTAACCCAAGGGTAATCTTTATTACAGCCCCCCCCCGGGCCAGTGCTTGTCTAAGTGTTGGTCCGAACCAGAGCCACTTGCGGCGCCACCTCAGGGAAACACGAGGTCTGGTTTTAGTTGTACGTAGTGTTTGACGTAAGTAGGAGTTCAGGATCACTTCTTGATCATTACTAGTTGACGACCGTTCCTGTTGCTCTCTTCTCGCTCTTATTTGCGTATGTTAGCTACCATATATGCTTAGACGCTGCTGCAACCTCACCACTTTACCCCTTCATTTCCTATTAAGCTTTGCTAGTCTTGATACCCATGGTAATGGGATTGCTGAGTCCTCGTGGCTCACAGATTACTACAACAACAGTTGCAGGTACGGGTTATGCGATGATCATGACGCGAGAGCGATGCTTGCTTGTCTTGGAGTTCTTCTTCTGCTCCTTCTTCGATCAGGGGATAGGTTCCAGGTCGGCAGCCTGGGCTAGCAGGGTGGATGTCGTTTGAGTTTCTGTTTGTGATTCATTCGTAGTCGGATGATGCTCTGATGTATTGTGATGTTGTATTTGAGTGGCATTGTATGACTTATGTATGTATCCCCATCTATTATGTAATGTTGATGTAATGATATCCACCTTGCAAAAGGTTTCATTATGCGGGTCTATCCTTGGTGGGACCTTCGAGTTCCTTTTGGATAGGGTCGCATATTGGGCGTGACAAGTTGGTATCAGAGCCTCGACCGACCATAGGAACCCCCTTGATTGTTGGCCGTTGTTGAGTCTAGGAGAAAACTATTTTGAGTCTTAGGATTATATATATCGGAGAGTAGGATTGTTTTTACTCCTCAGCCCCCTTCGTCGCTCTGGTGAGGTCTCCTGACGTAGATGTTTTGTCTTTCCTCTCCTCAAATTTCACTAATTTTTTTTAGGATCACGCGGGTATCTTGGAATTGTTCCGATGGTTTTGTGATGAGAACATTTTTCTTGGTGCCTCCTATCTATTATGTGGCATTGACCCGGGGAGTTGAGCTCCGAGGTGTTCTCGTCACAATTTTATCATTGCAGTTCTGGAATACCTAAGTTTTGCCGACATCAAAAATCTCTTTTATGCAGTTGTTGGTGAGATAACCTCGATGTCACCCAGTACTGTGGAGTTCGGGAGTATTGCCATAACTCGTATAACGGATGCTTTTCGAAGGTTGAGGTACACGATTTCCGAAGGTTTCTTGGTTATGTGTTGACGGATGGATACAGCTGGATGTAGGTATTGTTAATTTGGGTGAGATATATTGCTTCCCCTGTATCCCCAACACCAGATTGCATAACCAGAAAGTTTCGGGAGTTTTATAGGTGGGAATTCAAGTAGCTCCTAGAATATCTTTCCGACAGATGCATGATATGGGATTGGGTAAATCTCTATCATATGTATTTGTTCCGGCTAATTCTGCGAGCCAAATCCTTTGTTTTGTTTTATTTGTGGTATTCGAGTTGCTTCGAAGTCAAATGTTGAATCCATACCTTTCAAGCGGTGTTCTCATATTTCTATGGGAGTACTAATCCTTCTTGATCACTGAGGTTGTCATGTCAACCCTTTTCCAACCGGTGTGCTTCTCTTCATGTGGATCCGATCATTTTCAACATCCGCAAGATCAACTCTAAGTTTTCTCACCGGTGTTTGTTTCAACCATCCCAAGTTGTCTTTCTTTTCGCCCACCCTCCCACCCTTTTCTTCAAGGACTCATATATTTTAATTAAGTATCCATTTATTCATGTGAAGTTTCTCCATTCTTTTCCTGTCAATGTTCTTATCCGGTGATTTCCCATGAAGATGCTCAACAGTTTCAAGTTCATCATCCTCCATTCTCTTTTCTTCTCCTGTGGATCCAATTCAAGCTTGCGGTTTGATCATACTCTTTTCCTTGTTGCAAATGCTTTTCCATATCGGTGCACCTCCTAATCTTTCACTTCTCGCTATTCATTTGTTCTGGAGTGCTGAAGATATCTCAGAAGATTTGTGTTTCCATTCTTAATCCGTTGAATCTATTTGGAGATCATTATCTCATTCAAGCCATTTAATTCTACCGGTGCAATCTCCTTTTCAAGTAATCATTTCAATGGTGTTCCTTTTCAGTGGGCCCTAACCCACAGGTCTTTTCCCAGGATCTTACCTGACTCTTCGAATTATCAGGAGTGATTCTCAAATTCATTTCCAAGTTTGACATAAGAATGAATTTTCATCAGTCACATGCCTTCTCCAAGGTCGTTTTCAAATTCTTTTAATCTTTGGTTCAACCCTTCCTTTTTTTTATCATTCTCCCAGAGTATCTCAACAATTCATGGTGGTTCTCATCATCATTCTCAAAATTTGAAGATCGAAGAAGAGTTTCTCTTAAATCTTGCTCCATTCTCTTCAAGATTCATGGTTCTAGCTTCATTCCATTCTCATAATTGTTTTCGATTTTCATAATTCTTTTCTTATCATCCGGAGTATTTCGTGAGTTCTTTCCATTTTATTCCTACGAAGGCCATCATTTCGGGTTTATTCATTCTCAGCTTTTAGCTCTCCTTCTACATATCTTACCGGTGCATCGTTCAAATACCCTCTAATTAGTTCATGATTCCTTTGTTCTCATGTATCTAAATCCCCTCAAGTATCTTCATTCGTTTTCAAATTCTTCCCGGTGAATTGTGCCTTTGTTACTTTCATTTTCAATTCTTATGGTGGTTCGTTCAAGATTTCACTTCCTTCGTTATCATATCAATTCATTCGTTGTTTCCAAATCCCACTGGTGGCTCCATCAATACCTTCTCAAGATTGCGCTATATCCGTCTTAATCCTTTCTACGAGAATAAGTAGTATGCCAAATCCGTTGCTTGTCATTAATTAAATTTGATGAAGGATAAGCATACAATAAATCTTATTCTTATTTCCTCGACGTGACTCAATTCTTTTGACGGAGATTATTCATGATGAGTAAATTCTTGATTACAAGTGATTCATCTTTCTTTCCGGAGTTGGTCATCATATCACATTCTCGGTTCGAGAGGCTTCATCTTTCTTTTCAGAGTTCCAAGCTCTCTCAATTATCTCGTCGCGAAGCTCCATTTAAATCATTGCAAGGGTTCACCTTGTGTTTCCAACTTCTCTTTCTTTCTATCATCCTTTTATTACCGGAGTTCTTCATGGAGGCTCTACATGGTGGTTCATCAAGGATTCTTTTAATTCTTCAATTGTTCTTCAAGATTTCTCTCGAGGTGGTGATCCATCAAGCTACACTCAAAAATAAACATGGTGCTCAACACATGTTTTATTTTGAGGAGTTAAAGTATTCTTCATCTTGCATTTCGAAGTGCAATTCGTTCTACCTTATCATTTGAGGTGGTGTTATGTCATTCTTGATAATTTTGAGTTCATGTTTCTTGATTCACATGTTCTCAAGAATGAGGTATTTTAAATCCATCAATCTCTTCTTTGGAGTTATCTTGGTATAGATTTCACCTAAAGCCTTCCATTGGGAATGTTTCTCTTTGTGGTGACTATCAATGATCCAATTTTATCCTTCTCATCTCGCCGAAGAAGTTTTTCATCTCTTTGGTGCTCTCAGTCAATTCAATTGTTTTTTGTTAGTGGCCGGTTGTCACCTCATCATTTTGAGATGTTTGCCATAAGCCCATAATAAGCTTGTGCTTTTCGTTGTTGATTTTCCAACAACTCCGTTCAATCCTTCTTTGCAAGGATGCTTTCCAAGTTCATTTGTGGCAGAAATTGTCATTTTCTTCTCCACCCCTTTATCCCAACAATCTAGCTTCTATTCTTTAGTTCCGGAGGCATTGTCATGATGCTCTTTTCACTCATCATCTCGATTTGAGGATCGTGTTCTTTCCATGCTTATCCATTTAACCGAAGTGTTGTGTCTATCATTCCTCTTTTAACCGGAGTCTCAACCAAGTGCTTTCATTTTGCCAAGTTCAAATTATATGCCTTGCATGTTCAACCGGAGTGCTGCCCGAATTCTTCCTCTCTCATCTTGTTTTAACCGGAGTGGTTTTGAATTCTATCTTGTCCATTAAACTCTTGAGTCATGTCTTTGCAACCTTCAAGTTCTCATAATGTTCCTTGTTCCACTTTTCTAATGGATTGTTTGCAATCTCGTTCATCTCTAATTGCTCAACCTCTCAAGGTTCATGGTTTCACTCGTTTGTCAAAGAAGCAACTTAGTTTTACGTCTTCTCTTCCTCTTCCTTTTCCCTCCGGTGCCATCCTAGATCTCGGGACGAGATCCTCTCGTAGTGGTGGAGTGTTGCAACGCCCCGGATACAACTTTCCATATTCGTAACTCCAACTCTTGCATTTTCCGGAGATGCTATATGATATTTCCTTCGTGGTTGGGTTGTATCTGTTGTTTTGCATTTTGTTCTTGTTATGCATCTCATCTCATGCCATCATCTTCATTTCATCCGCATGTTTTTCAAAACATGCATCCGTTCGGGTTCCGCCGGTTCTCTCCGTTGTCCGTTCCGAGTCCAAACACTCTCGCACGCGCCCGCGGCACCTCCGAAATATTATTTTATAAGTGGCATAAAAATGTTCTCGGAATGGGTTGCAGCTTGTCGTGCGGTCTTATTATAGTGTAGACAGGCCGCCTGCCAAGTTTTGTCGCATTCGGAGTCCGTTTGACTGCCCAACCGTTAAATATAACCGCAATATAGTCGGTATATTTACGTCGGACGTTTTCGGTCTCTGAAAACTGTTGCCGGGCTGCCTTCTCTTCTCTCTTCTCAGCCCAATCCCCCTCCGCACAGCCCATCTAACCCGTCTTAAACCCCCTTGTCTTCGTCGACCTCTCTCAGAACCCTCGCGCACGTCCGAAACCTGCCCCGAACCCGACCCGCTCGGTCGTCACCGTTGGATCCAAATCATCCCCAAACATCCCGAAAACATCTCCGTTTTCTTATTTGGACTCCCTACCTATGTTTTTCTCGACCGTTCGATTTTAATCGGAGGGTCCATTTTGCCCCTAAGCTAGTCCACCTAGCTACTTATATAAACCAACCTAGCCTAACCCTAGTCTACCCAGTCCCATCCGCGCCGCCGCCGCACTCTTTCTCGGGATCCATCCCCACCTACCGCAGCCAACCACACCCAGATCCGATCCATCCATCCGCAGAGCCACCCACCTCCCTTGTTTTCTTCACCGGCCCAACCAGCGCCTCCACTAGATCCCTGGCCACCTCCTGCCCGGGCGTTTCCTCCTCCCTACCTCGCTCGAATCCAAAGGAGAGGAGCTCCTCCTCGACCATGCCGACCACCTCGCCGGAGTACAGCACCCTCGGAGCCCCGAGTCCCGTGCCTTTCTCCGCCTCCCGTGTGCCTCTGCTCATGCCTAAGCATGGACGCCTCACCGTCTCCCTGCCTTGCCCGCGTCCGTGCAACGGCAGCAGCACAGCCCGAGCCTCAGTCCGACCGTCGCCGGCGCGCCACTGCCGGAGCACCAGCAGGACCCTCGTGCTCCCCTTTCTCTCTCTGCCTTCTTCCCCTTCCCATTTCTCAACTCTCTTTCTCTCTGTCTTGTTTTGGACAGGGAACCGATGGAGGCCGCCATGGCTTTGGAGTTTCACCACCTCCCCATCGTCTGGATTCGTTGCTCCGCGCCCGTCCAAGGCCTTCCTTGCCCGGATCCGCCCAACTCTGGCCTCCCTCGCCTCTCGCGCGTCACCGGAGCCCCGTATCCAAGCCCCGGCGACCCCTCCTGGACCTGCTGCTGCCGCCAAGTTCGCCTGCCGCGGCCTCTGCTTCCCCTGCTTCGAGCAGCAGTTCGGGATCGAGCGCGCCCGCTCGCCCGATCGTTGACCTCCGCGACCTACTGCTACCTCTCCACGAGCTGGGCTTGGCCCATGGGTGAGGACGCGCCCAGCCCCTCTCCTGTGCACTGCTGGGCCAGACAGATTCGGCCCACGCATATTTTTTTCCGTGCCCTACGAATTTTGCCATTTATCCTAAAAACTGCATATTTACAGTTTGGACCCTAAACTTCATGCATATAATAATTCACAAACTGTGCATCGGATTAAAATGATTTATATATGTAAAATGCTCAGAAAATTGTGTAGTTTAATAATATGCCACTTTCATCTATGTTAAAATGTTTAAACTTGTTGTTTATTTAATTTGCATAAATCACATGCTAAAATGATTTATTTCATAACTAAATAAACGTAGCTCGGATTTAAATAAACTTTATATGTAAATGGGGTGGAAAAATGCCTAGATTAACAATTTGCACTTTGCTTTACTGTTTAACAACTCTAAAATTGTGTTTAGGGCAGAACAGTACCAATCCCAAAATATGCATATGAGGATTTTCCGGAAATTGTTGTTTGTTACTTCCGGCCTCATTTAAACTTGCCTAGATAGGTAATTTCCATATGTTTCACCCCCTTGCCATGCTAATAACATTTAATATTGTTGGGTACATAACCGAGATCAAACTAAATAATTGCATGTGGTGTTTTGTCAATATGCAACTCGTTGCATATTGAGCTCCACTTAACTTGTAGTATTGTTTGTTGCACTTTGCCATGCCATGCCTCATTAAACTGGACGTGAATCATACTTGATTGTGCATCATGCCATGATTATGCTTGTGCATTTACCATGTTGTTTGTTTCCTTCCTGTGTTGCTTCTTAGTTCCGGTAATGTTGCGATTGTGAGGATTCGTTCGACTACTTCCGTTCGTCTTCTTCATGGACTCGTTCTTCTTCCTTGCGGGATTTCAGGCAAGATGACCGCTACCCTGGATCTCACTACTATCATTGCTATGCTAGTTGCTTCCTTCTATCGCTATGCTGCGTTACCTATCTGTTGCTCTTCAAGCCTCCCAAAATGCCATGAACCTCTAACCTTTGACACCATTCCTAGCAAACCATTGTTTGGCTATGTTACCGCTTTGCTCAGCCCCTCTTATAGCGTTGTTAGTTGCAGGTGAAGTTGAAGATTGCTCCATGGTGGACAGGATTTTGGTTGGGATATCACAATATCTCTTATATTATTAATGCATCTATATATTTGGTAAAGGGTGGAAGGCTCGGCCTTATACCTGGTGTTTTGTTCCACACTTGCTGCCCTTGTTTCCATCATACCGGTGTTATGTTCCCGGATTTTGTGTTCCTTACGTGGTCGGGTGATTTATGGGACCCCCTTGACAGTTCGCTTTGAATAAAACTCCTCCAGCAAGGCCCAACATTGACTTTTACCATTTGCCTCACCACCACCTACTTTTCCCTCGGGAGTAATTTACC